>NC_029781.3:33473536-33474818 GCF_000817695.3 Arachis duranensis
TTCAAGAGAATCCGGAAGGTCTAAACCTTGTCTGTGGTATTCTGAGTAGGATTCAATGATTGAATGACTGTGACGAGCTTCAAACTCGCGATTGGGGCGTTAGTGACGGACGCAAAAGAATCACTAGATTCTATTCCGACATGATCGAGAACCGACAGCTGGATAGCCGTGTGATGCAATTGCATATTTGATATATTAGCTAGTTAGTTTAGTTGATTTTAGCTTGATTTCACTCATTTTCTCTAAATAAACAACTCCTTTTATGAGTTTGCATGAATTGGTAAGACTTTGAAGCTATTTCCTTTGTTGATGATAGGTGATGAAACAAGGAAGCATGGAAGCAAGAAGGATGCAAGCTGGGCAAGAGGGAGTTGGCGTTGCCAACTTGGAGAATAGAGGGCGTTGTTGAGGATAACGCCAGGCAGCCTTGGAAGCAAAGTTGGCGTTGCCAACTTGAAGAATAGGCTGAGTTGTTGAAGGCAACGTCCACACAAGCAAGGAGCTTGGCCCTGGAGGAAGAGCTGGCGTTGCCAACTCTAGAACCACGTTGCCAACGCCCACACACACAAGCAATTTTGGCCCTGGAGGAAGAGCTGGCGTTGCCAACTCTAGAACCACGTTGCCAACGCCCACACACACAAGCAATTTTGGCCCTGGAGGAAGAGCTGGCGTTGCCAACTCTAGATGGGCGTTGCCAACGCCCACCCAAGCAATCTTGGGGAGCTAATGTGGAGCCTCGAGCACGTTGCCAGCCTAGAGATGAGGGGCGTGTTTGAGGACAACGCAGGCTAACAACGCCACACAATCAAGCTTGGCCCTGGAAGAAAAGGAGCTGGCATTGCCAACTTGAGGAGGGCGTTGCCAACGCCACGCACAAGCAATTTTGGCACCAAAGGGGAGCTCGAGCACGTTGTTTGAGCTAGGAAGCATTGGCGTGTTTGGCAACAACGCCAAGAATGGTTGCTTGGCTAGGCACCAAGTCTTGGTGCCAACCAGGTTGCCAACGCCCAATGGCCGCACCAACCAGGTTGCCAACGCCCAATGGCCGCACCAACCAGGTTGCCAACGCCAAATGGTGCTGCCAGCCAAGTTGCCAACGCCAGAATCAAGTTGCCAACGCCAAGCCTCACCATTCAAGTTGCTAACGCCAGGGAGAGGCACCATTCAAGTTGCCAACGCCAGGAAAGGCACCATGCACGTTGCCAACGCCCATTAGCCTTGGTATGCACGTTGCCAACGCCAGGAAGCAAACTTGGAGCCTTGAGAAAGGCTCGAGCACGTT
>NC_029781.3:33476182-33477883 GCF_000817695.3 Arachis duranensis
CTTGGAACTTCTCTTCTTCATTTTCTTAATCTTCAAGCATTTACCTCTTCTTCTTCATCTTTCTTTGCAATTTAGTTTAACTTTGATTGATGGCAATTGTTGTTGAAATTGGAGCTATGATTCACTAAACCCCTTTCATTAGGGGGAGGAGCTCTGTTGGTTGGAATGAATTGGTGAACCCATCTTCTCTTTCTCAATTTTAGTGGTTGATCTAAAGAGGGAACTCTTGTTCTTCAAAGATTCAACCACCATCGAGAGAGGGGTTAATCTATATGAATTATGTGGTGAATTTGATGAATGAGCCACATAATTCAGTTTAGAGTTCATCCTCTCATGATTTCCTCAATCAATATACTTTGGTTAGTATGTGAGATGTAACTCTCCTTGGTTGAGATTTTGGAAATTGTGTGGCTGGATTAAAATTGATCTTCATCTCTTCTCATGAACAATTAGATCACGAGAGTGGCAATTGGTTATGTTGAGAGAGATTGAATCACCAAGAGATTGGGATTCAATCACCCATTTGCCATGGATCTATACCCATGATTGAGGAAGGTTTGACTAACATCAATTCATAAAAACTAACATCTCTGATCCCTAATGATCTTCTCCATCATCAATTCTTATTTCTTTTACTCCTAGTTGTTTGATTACCCATAACCCAATTCCCTTTTACATTCTGTCAATTTATTATTCTTGTCATCTACATTTTGTTCTTTCAATTCTTGCCATTTATTCTTATGTTCTTTAAGTTTCTGCACTCTTTAATCCCTTGCCATTTACCTTTGATGTTATTTAAGTTTCTTGCAATTTAAGTTTCAGTTATTTACTTCCATTTTATTTCTATATTCTTGATCTTAATTGCCATTTAAATTCCTGTAATTATGTTCAAAAGTCATATTGCTCATAAAATCAAAATCATGTTCGCTTGACTAAACTTACCATTTAACTAAAGTTGCTTAATCTTCCAATCCTCGTGGGATCGACCTCACTCTTAGTGAGTCTTACTACTTGATACGATCCGGTATACTTGCCGGTAATTACGTGAATCTTAATTTTTACAGAAAGAGGAAAGTTCATAGTTGGTGAAGAAGGGTCAGAGGAATCAGAGGGAGAAGATCAAGTCATGGAGGATGAGATGCAAAATCCTCCTGGAGGGGTCAACAATAATGGTGGACAAGCTAGAAGGGTGTTGTCCTCGTATACTATCCCTGACCCAAGACATTGTGGGAGCAGTATTGCTACACCAAATGTTCAGGCCAATAACTTTGAGTTAAAACCTCAGCTCATTACTTTGGTACAGAACAATTGCTCTTATGGAGGGGGACCTCTTGAAGACCCAAATCAACATCTCTCTGTTTTTCTGAGGATATGCAATACAGTGAAGACAAATGGAGTGCATCCAGATGTCTACAAGT
Source organism: Arachis duranensis (assembly GCF_000817695.3). Lineage (NCBI taxonomy): Eukaryota > Viridiplantae > Streptophyta > Magnoliopsida > Fabales > Fabaceae > Arachis > Arachis duranensis. Next base: position 33,477,601 of record NC_029781.3, read on the forward strand.
TGTTGCTATTTCCATTCTCTTTGAGGGATAAAGCCACTCAATGGCTAGAATCATTCCCCAAGGAAAGCCTCAATGATTGGAATGAAGTGATGAGCAAATTTCTAGCAAAGTTCTACCCACCTCAAAAGATCATCAAGTTGAAGACAGAGGTTCAAACATTCAGGCAAATGGAAGGGGAGTCATTGTATGAAGCCTGGGAAAGATATAAAGCACTAATGAGAAGATGTCCCCCTGACATGTTTAGTGATTGGGTCAAGCTCCAAAACTTCTATGAAGGCTTAAG
>NC_029781.3:33478365-33478942 GCF_000817695.3 Arachis duranensis
CTTGAAGGTGTTGATGCTATCTTGGCACAAAACAAGTTAATGCACCAACAAATCCAACAACAAATGGAGATGATAACAAAGAGAATGGATGGTTTGCAACTTGCAGCAGTGAACACAACAAATCAACCATTACTTGAATGGAACCAAGGTGAAGGGACCACTGTTGAACAACCACAAGAACAAGTTCAATACATGCAGAATACTTCAAATTCTCAGGATGAATTTCATGGTGATACATACAACCCATCTTGGAAAAATCATCCCAATCTTAAGTGGGGTGAAAACCATTGGCAAAAGAATAGCAACCACAATCAAAACCGTCACACAAGCAACCAAAATCACCATGCCAACAACACTAACCAATATACAAAAACACAAAACACATATCAACCACCCCATCATAACTCACAGACCCACCAAAATAACTTATCTGCACCATCATCCAACTCACAAAACTACCACACTAATCCACCCAACAACTTCCAACAACAATCAACCCCATCATACCCCTAATTGACCATCATGAAACTAGAATCTCAAGTCTTGAAGCAACCTTGCAAGCACTTGCTCAAACCAC
>NC_029781.3:33479042-33480281 GCF_000817695.3 Arachis duranensis
CGATTGAAAACTCACAATCAAGAGTAGCTCTATAATAGAACATTTAGCAACCCAAAGAGGTGCTGGACACCACTATCCAAATAAAATTTCAATGTTATATGCCTGTGATTGAATGTGTTAAGGAGAGAGGCTTGAGTTAGTAAATCTTTAAGAGTGTCTCAACACTTAACAACTTGAACCAACTGGTTTGGGATTGTTGATTGAAAACTTATGCTAAAGAGCCGCCTTAAGACAAGATTTCGAGCTTGTTGGAAATGAGAAGGAATATAAAAAAAAAGAGGAGAAAAGCATCAAGCAAAGAATGGTTCAAGGATCATGTGCTGTGATAATAGAAAAGGTCTAGTGAAGTTAACCAATTTAGTATTGAAGCAAGCATCTTAATTGAGAAAGTTGAGTAGCTGTGTTCAATTACAATATATTAATGACCACACAAGTGAGGATGACATGCTCAATGAAAAAGTACTCTCTGGTAGAACATTCAAGTTTTACATCTTAGACTCTTGAGACAAAGCTTTTATATTTTGCTTGAGGACAAGCAACACTTCAAGTTTGGTGTTGTGATGCATTTGCATATTTGCTATATTAGCTAGTTAGTTTAGTTGGTTTTAGCTTAGTTTCACTCATTTTCTCTAAATAAACAAGTCTTTTTATGAGTTTTGTCTTCATGCATGAGAATACCAAGGAACATGTTGATTGTAGCCAAATTCATGCAGTTGATTCTAGCCAAATTCATGCAAATGATTTAAAGAATATATACATGAATGAGTATGAATGAATCTCATGGAATTTGTGCATGAATTGGTACGACTTTGAAGCTATTTCCTTTGTTGATGATAGGTGATGAAACAAGGAAGCATGGAAGCAAGAAGGATGCAAGCTGGGCAAGAGGGAGTTGGCGTTGCCAACTTGGAGAATGGAGGGCGTTGTTGAAGGCAACGCAAGGCTAGCAAGGCTTGGCCCAGGAAAAGGAGATGCACGTTGCCAACGCCAAGTTATGAAGGCGTGTTCCTTGGCAACGTAGCAAGTAACTTTGGCACCAAAGGGGAGCTCGAGCACGTTGTTGAGCTAGGAACCATGGGCGTGTTCTAAGGCAACGCCAGGAATGGTTGCTTGGCTAGGCACCAACCAGGAAGGGTGCCAACCATGTTGCCAACGCCAGGAAGCATAGGCGTGTTCAAGGACAACGCCAAGCAACAAGCATAGAGCCTTGAGGAAGGCTCGAGCACGTTGCCAACGCCC
>NC_029781.3:33483009-33484636 GCF_000817695.3 Arachis duranensis
TTGCCATGGATCTATACCCATGATTGAGGAAGGTTTGACTAACATCAATTCATGAAAACTAACATCTCTGATCCCTAATGATCTTCTCCATCATCAATTCTTATTTCTTTTACTCCTAGTTGTTTGATTACCCATAACCCAATTCCCTTTTACATTCTGTCAATTTATTATTCTTGTCATCTACATTTTGTTCTTTCAATTCTTGCCATTTATTCTTATGTTCTTTAAATTTCTGCACCCTTTAATCCCTTGCCATTTACCTTTAATGTTATTTAAGTTTCTTGCAATTTAAGTTTCAGTTATTTACTTCCATTTTATTTCTATATTCTTGTTCTTAATTGCCATTTAAATTCCTGTAATTATGTTCAAAAGTCATATTGCTTAAAAAAATCAAAATCATGTTCGCTTGACTAAACTTACCATTTAACTAAAGTTGCTTAATCTTCCAATCCTCGTGGGATCGACCTCACTCTTAGTGAGTTTTACTACTTGATACGATCCGGTATACTTGCCGGTTGTACGTGAATTCTAATTTTTACGTATCACCGTGCCGTGACAGGGTGCGTTGAACATTTCCATTGAGAGGATGGGAGGTAGCCACTGACAACGGTGAAACCCTTGCATACAGCTTGCCATGGAAAGGAGTAAGAAGGATTGGATGAAGACAGTAGGAAAGCAGAGAGACGGAAGGGACCAAGCATCTTTATACGCTTATCTGAAATTCCCACCAATGAATTACATAAGTATCTATATCTTTATCTTTATGTTTTATTCATCATTCATAACCATTTGGGTTTGCCTGACTAAGATTTACAAGGTGACCATAGCTTGCTTCATACCAACAATCTCTGTGGGATCGACCCTTACTCGCGTAAGGTTTATTACTTGGACGACCCAGTACACTTGCTGGTTAGTTGTGCGAAGTTGTGTTTATGCCATGGTGTTGAACACCAAGTTTTTGGATTCATCACCGGGGATTATTTGAGTTGTGAAAAGTATTGATCACAATTTTGTGCACCAAGTTTTTGGCGCCGTTGTCGGGGATTGTTGAGTTTGGACAACTGACGGTTCATCTTGTTGCTTAGATTAGGTATTTTTCTTCAGAGTTCTTAAGAATGAATTCTAGAGTTTCATGATGATCTGTTGAAGTCTGGCTGGCTGTGAAGCCATGTCTAATTTTATTGGACCGAGGTTTCAACTTATCATCACAAGAGCTTGTTGATTTCTATCAATCTTGCTGTTGGAGCAATGATCTATCAATCTTGCTGTTGGAGCAGTGATCTGCTAAGGCTTGGCTGGCCATTGGCCATGTCTAGTAAAGTTCTTGGGATATAACCTCATGAACTTCTATTTCTTCTCCAATCATGATGCTATGAATCATGATAGCCCGGTCTATAGTAACTTCGGACCGGTTGCTAGTGGGAATGATTGAGCGTTGGATAAACTCCAACCATCCCCTAGCCACGGGCTTGAGGTCATGCCTTCTCAATTGAACCGGCTTCCCTCTTGAATCTCTCTTCCATTGGGCGCCCTCTTCACAAATAACTGTGAGGACTTGGTCCAACCTTTGATCAAAGTTGACCCTTCTAGTGTAAGGATGTTCATCTCCTTGCATCATGGGCAAGTT
>NC_029781.3:33484720-33485403 GCF_000817695.3 Arachis duranensis
CCCATAGTAATCCAATTCTTTGGATCCGGGTTCACACTTTGATCATGGTTCTTGGTGATCCATGCATTGGCATAGAACTCTTGAACCATTAAGATTCCGACTTGTTGAATGGGGTTGGTAAGAACTTCCCAACCTCTTCTTCGGATCTCATGTCGGATCTCTGGATATTCACTCTTTTTGAGTGAAAAAGGGACCTCGGGGATCACCTTCTTCAAGGCCACAACTTCATAGAAGTGGTCTTGATGCACCCTTGAGATGAATCTCTCCATCTCCCATGACTCGGAGGTGGAAGCTTTTGCCTTCCCTTTCCTCTTTCTAGAGGTTTCTCCGGCTTTTGATGCCATAAATGGTTATGGAAAAACAAAAAGCAATGCTTTTACCACACCAAACTTAAAAGGTTTGCTCGTCCTCGAGCAAAAGAAGAAAGAAGAGAGTAGAAGAAGAAGAAATGAGGAACAAGGAAATGGTTTTGTGTTCGGCCAAAAAGGGGGAGAAGTGGTGTTTAGGTTGTGTGAAAATGAAGGAGTGAAGAAGGGTTTATATAGAAGTGGGGGGGCTCATGGTTCGGTCATGTATGGGTGGGTTTGGGAGGGAAGGTGGTTTGAATTTGAATGGTGGGGTAGGTGGGGTTTTATGAAGGATAGATGTGAGTGGTGAAGAGAAAGATGGGATTTGATAGGTGA
>NC_029781.3:33485615-33485955 GCF_000817695.3 Arachis duranensis
TGGGCTGGTGCCCATTTCTGGCGTTTAACGCCAAGTTCTTGCCCTTTTTTGGCATTTAACGCCAGTCTGGTGCCCCTTTCTAGCGTTAAACGCCCAGAATGGTGCCAGACTGGGCGTTAAATGCCCAACAGCTAACCTTACTGGCGTTTAAACGCCAGCAAGTTCTTCCTCCAGGGTGTGCTATTTTTCTTCCTGTTTTTCATTCTGTTTTTGCTTTTTCAATTGATTTTGTGACTTCTCATGATCATCAACCTATAGAAAACATGAAATAACAAAGGAAAATAGATAAATATAACATTGGATTGCCTCCCAACAAGCACTACTTTAATGTCAATAGCTT
>NC_029781.3:33486491-33486786 GCF_000817695.3 Arachis duranensis
CTCCTCTCCAAATTCGGCCATGTTGATGGCCTTGCACTCTCCTTTTGGATTTTCTTCTGTATTGCTTGGGAGAGTACTAGGAGGGAGTTCAGTAATTTTCTTGCTCAGCTGACCCACTTGTTCCTCAAAATTTCTAATGGAGGACCTTGTTTCAGTCATGAAACTTTGAGTGGTTTTGATTAGATCAGAGACCATGGTTGCTAAGTCAGAGGTATTCTGCTTAGAACTCTCTGTCTGTTACTGAGAAGATGATGGAAAAGGCTTGCCATTGCTAAACCTGTTTCTTCCACCATTA
>NC_029781.3:33486930-33487261 GCF_000817695.3 Arachis duranensis
CTCTTCCATTGAAGGGTTCTCAGGATCATAAGCTTCTTCCTCAGATGAAGCTTCCTTAGTACTGCTTGGTGCATTTTGCATTCCAGAAAGACTTTGAGAAATCATATCGACTTGTCGAGTCAATATTTTGTTCTGAGCCAATATGGCATTCAAAGTGTCAATCTCAAGAACTCCTTTCTTCTGATTAGTCCCATTGTTCACAGGATTCCTTTCAGAAGTGTACATGAATTGGTTATTTGCAACCATTTCAATCAACTCTTGAGCTTCTGTAGGTGTCTTCTTCAGATGAAGAGATCCTCCAGCAGAGCTATCCAAAGACATCTTGGACAGT
>NC_029781.3:33487624-33489852 GCF_000817695.3 Arachis duranensis
AGTGTCACAGATTTGCAAGAATTCAGCTAAAATCTGATGAGGATCTTCCAATGGAAGTCCATGGAACTTGCAATTCTGTTGCATTAGAGAAACTAATTGAGGCTTAAGCTCAAAGTTGTTTGCTCCAATGGCAGGGATAGAGATGCTTCTCCCATAGAAGTCGGGAGTAGGTGCAGTAAAGTCACCCAGCACCTTCCTTGCATTGTTGGCATTGTTGTTGTTTTCGACAGCCATGGATTTTTCTTCTTTGAAGATTTCTGTTAGGTCCTCTACAGAGAATTGTGCCTTAGCTTCTCTTAGCTTTCGCTTCAAGGTCCTTTCAGGTTCAGGGTCAGCCTCAACAAGAATGCTTTTGTCTTTGCTCTTGCTCATATGAAAGAGAAGAAAACAAGAAAAATGTGGAATCCTCTATGTCACAGTATAGAGATTCCTTTAGGTGTCAGAGGAAAAGAAAATTAGAAGGCAGAAGTAGAAAATTCGAACTTATCAAAGAAGATGGAGTTCGAATTTTGCATCAAGGAACAGTGTTAGTCCATAAATAGAAGGATGTAAGAAAAAGGGAAGTAATTTTCGAAAATTGAGTAGAAGATTTTGAAAGCATTTTGAAAAACACTAATTGATTATCGAAAATAAAAGTGGGAAAGAAATCAAGTGATTTTTGAAAAAGAATTTGAAATTAGAAATCAAAAAGATTTGATTGATATCTATTTTGAAAAAAATGTGGTTAAGAAGATATGATTGGTTTTAAAAAAAATGTGATTGAGAGGATATGATTTGAAAAATATTTTAAAAAGATTTGATTTTGAAAATTAATGACTTGGCTATGAAGAAAAGATATGATTCAAACATTAAATATTTCTCAACAGAAAAGGCAACATACTTGAAATGTTGAATCAAATCATTAATTGATAGCAAGTATCTTTGAAAATGGAAAGAAATTGATTTTGAAAAAGATTTGATTGAAAAGATTTGATTTGAAAAAGATTTGATTTTGAAAAGATTTTGAAAACCTAAAAAAATTTGAATTGAAAACAGAATCTTCCCTCTTGTGCCATCCTGGCGTTAAACGCCCAGAATGGTGCACATTCTGGCGTTTAACGCCCAAATTTCTACCCTTTTGGGTGTTAAACGCCCAGCCAGGCACTCTGGCTGGCATTTAAACACCAGTTTGCCCTTCTTCACTGGGCGTTTTGAACGCCCAGCTTTTTCTGTGTAATTCCTCTGCTGTATGTTCTGAATCTTCAATTCTCTGTATTATTGACTTGAAAAGACACAAATTACAAATATTTTTGGATTTTTAATAATAAGGAATAATCAAAATGCAACTAAAATCAAATAACAATGCATGCAAGACACCAAACTTAGCAGTTTGTATACTACTGACACTAATGAGAATGTATATGAGACACATAAACACTCAAGTCAAGAGAATTCAAAGATCAGAGTAAAAAATCATCAAGAATTACTTGAAGATCCTTAAGACACATGAATGACATCATGCAATTGACACCAAACTTAAAATGAGACACTAGACTCAGACAAGAAATATTTTTGGATTTTTCGAAAATTAAGTGGAAAAAGAAAATAAAGGTATCAAAATTCTTAATGAGAATTCCAGGAATCATGCAATGTTTAGTCTAAGACTCCGGTCCAGGAATTAGACACGGCTTCACAGCCAGCCAAGCTTTCAAAGAAAGCTTCGGTCCAAAACACTAGACATGGCCAATGGCCAGCCAAGCCTTAGCAGATCACTGCTCCAACAGCAAGATTGATAGAAATCAACACTTCAATAGCAAGATTGATAGAAATCAACAAGCTCTTGTGATGATAAGTTGAAACCTCGGTCCAATAAAATTAGACATGGCTTCACAGCCAGCCAGACTTCAATAGATCATCATGAAACTCTAGAATTCATCCTTAAGAATTCTGAAGAAAAAATACCTAATCTAAGCAACAAGATGAACCGTCAGTTGTCCATACTCAAACAATCCCCGGCAACGGCGCCAAAAACTTGATAGCGCGAAATTGTGATCATCAATGGCGCCATCAACATGGTACGCACAATTGTAATCTCACTTCTTTATCACAACTTCGCACAACTAACCAGCAAGTGTACTGGGTCGTCCAAGTAATAGACCTTACGCGAGTAAGGGTCGATCCCACAGAGATTGTTGGTATGAAGCAAGCTATGGTCACCTTGTAAATCTTAGTCAGGCAAACTCAAATGG
>NC_029781.3:33490340-33491603 GCF_000817695.3 Arachis duranensis
GGAATTGAATGGAAGAACAATAGTAATTGGATTAACACTCGAGGTACAGCAGAGCTCCACACCTTAATCTATGGTGTGTAGAAACTCCACCGTTGAAAATACATAAGAACAAGGTCTAGGCATGGCCGAATGGCCAGCCTCCCAAAGAGGGTTCAATCATAAAAACATGATCAAAAGCTCTATAATACAATAGTAAAAGGTCCTACTTATAGAGAACTAGTAGCCTAGGGTTTACAGAGATGAGTAAATGACATAAAAATCCACTTCCGGGCCCACTTGGTGTGTGCTTGGGCTGAGCAATGAAGCATTTTCGTGTAGAGACTCTTCTTGGAGTTAAACGCCAGCTTTTATGCCAGTTTGGGCGTTTAACTCCCATCCTTGTGCCAGTTCCCGTGTTTAACGCTGGAAACTTTGAGGGTGACTTTGATATGATCTAGTTAGTTTTTAGTATATTTTTATTAGTTTTTAGTTAAAATTCACTTTTCTGGACTTTACTATGAGTTTGTGTATTTTTCTATGATTTCAGGTATTTTCTGGCTGAAATTGAGGGACCTGAGCAAAAATCTGATTCAGAGACTAAAAATGACTGCAGATGCTGTTGGATTCTGACCTCCCTGCACTCGAAGTGGATTTTCTGGAGCTACAGAAACCTAATTGGCGCGCTCTTAACGGCGTTGAAAAGTAGACATCCTGGGCTTTCCAGCAATATATGATGGTTCATACTTTGCCCAAGATTTGATGGCCCAAACCGGCGTTCAAAGTCACCCTCAGAATTCCCAGCGTTAAACGCCGGAACTGGCACAAGGATGGGAGTTAAAAGCCCAAACAGGCACAAAAGCTGGCGTTTAACTCCAAGAAGAGTCTCTACACGAAAATGCTTCAATGCTCAGCCCAAGCACACACCAAGTGGGCCCGGAAGTGGATTTTTATGTCATTTACTCATCTCTGTAAACCCTAGGCTACTAGTTCTCTATATATAGGACCTTTTGCTATTGTATTTTCATCTTTGGACGTCTAGTTCTTAGATCATCTATCGGGGTAGCTACCTTTGTTCTTATGCTATCTTAGATCAGTGGGAGGCTGGCCTCACGCACATGCCTAGACCTTGTTCTTATGTATTTTCAACGGTGAAGCTTCTACACACCATAGATTAAGGTGTGGAGCTCTCCTGTACCTCGAGTATTAATGCAATTACTATTGTTCTTCTATTCAATTCCGCTTGTTCTTGTTCTAAAATATCACTTGTTCTTCAACTTGATGAAT
>NC_029781.3:33491779-33494235 GCF_000817695.3 Arachis duranensis
ATTCAAGAGAATCCGGAAGGTTTAAACCTTGTCTGTGGTATTCTGAGTAGGATTCAATGATTGAATGACTGTGACGAGCTTCAAACTCGCGATTGTGGGGCGTTAGTGACAGATGCAAAAGAATCACTAGATTCTATTCCGATATGATCGAGAACCGACAGCTGGATAGCCGTGCCGTGACAGGGTGCGTTGAACATTTCCATTGAGAGGATGGGAGGTAGGCACTGACAACGGTGAAACCCTTGCATACAGCTTGCCATGGAAATGAGTAAGAAGGATTGGATGAAGACAGTAGGAAAGCAGAGAGACGGAAGGGACCAAGCATCTTCATACGCTTATCTGAAATTCCCACCAATGAATTACATAAGTATCTCTATCTTTATCTTTATGTTTTATTCATCATTCATAACCATTTGGGTTTGCCTGACTAAGATTTACAAGGTGACCATAGCTTGCTTCATACCAACAATCTCTGTGGGATCGACCCTTACTCGCGTAAGGTTTATTACTTGGACGACCCAGTACACTTGCTGGTTAGTTGTACAAAGTTGTGTTTATGCCATGGTGTTGAACACCAAGTTTTTGGATTCATCACCGGGGATTATTTGAGTTGTGAAAAGTATTGATCACAATTTCGTGCACCAACTAGCAAACCAAAAATCAAGTATTCACACTATTCACATATTTACACAACCAAAATCATGGCACTCATTGAACTTAAAGTGAAATCCCCGACAACGGCACCAAAAATTTGATGACGCCCAATTGTACGAGTTGGGATTTCTCAAAAATAAGATTAACGTTGTAAGTATAGATCCAAAACCAACAATCGGTCGTCGACCAATTTGGAAATTCATAAGATGTGTCACACTCAAAACCAATTTAAAAACCGGTTATAGTGAACAAGGGATTGTCAATGAAGAAATGAACATATAAATCAATAAAAGAACATGCAAAATTGTAATGATTGAACTAATAAAGAAATTAAAGAACCAACTATGTAATATAAACAAGTAAAGTATAAAAGAGATTAACATTCCAAGGTATGGAAAACTAAAACCATAAAAAGGGGTCTTGGCTTGGAGTGAGCTTAGGGTCCTTTCCTTGTAGGAACTACAATTATGACAATTAAGATGGATTAGTCTCACTTGATCAACCCTCACATCGGAAGGTAAGTTAAATGAGCATAAGTGTTCTTAACCCACAAATCCTAACTTGCTTGCTAATTGCCTTAGTAACAAATTAGCGTTAGTGGTGACAAGAACAATTAACAACCCAAGAATTGACACTAAATTTTGGACATTCCAACTCCAGGTACCTAAGTGCTCACTTTACCCAAGCCAAGAGACGAGAATTTAGCCTAAAACCATGTTCGACATTTTGTCAAACACTTGGTGGGCAAGAAGCTTAAACATGAGAAAAATAAGAAAAGACTTAAATTTAAAAGCAACAATTGATCTCAATCAACAAGAATAGCATAAGAAAGCATAGAACAATCACCAAACATCAAACTCATCAACAAGAAAATGAAATTGCAAAAGAGAAGCAAAATTGAACTATAACTTGAATGAGAAGAAAGAGTAAAGACAATATAACTATAAAGAGTAATAATAAGAGAATACTTACAATGAGATTAGCAAAATTCAATGATAAAAAATGGAAATGGCACTTGGAATGTAAAACCCTAAGGAAACCCTAATGGAGAAGATGAGGAAAACTTAGAGAAAACTAAAACTAAAATCCTTCTATTCTACTCCTAAAACTACACTAATGTTATGCTATGTTATGTTCTTCATTTCCCCTCCAATATGAGATAAAAGACTTCAGAAATGGGCCTCCAAAGCCCCCAAATCGCGAGTCACATGCCTTTTTAATGAAGTCATGCACGGACACCTGTGCAGACGCATAGGCGTGTACGTCTATACACTCTGCGAAAATATCCTCCTGTGCGTACGTGATGAGCGGATAATTTATACGCTTTTTGGCATTGTTTTTATATAGTTTTTAGTAAGTTTAAGCTACTTTTAGGGATGTTTTCATTAGTTTTTATGCTAAATTCACATTTCTGGACTTTACTATGAGTTTGTGTGTTTTTCTGTGATTTCAGGTAAATTCTGACTGAAATTGAGGGACTTGAGCAAAACTCTGAAGAAGGCTGACAAAAGGACTGCTGACGCTGTTGGAATCTGACCTCCCTGCACTCAAAATGGATTTTCTGGAGCTACAGAACTCCAATTGGCGCGCTCTCAACGGCGTTGGAAAGTAGACATCCAGGGCTTTCCAGCAATATATAATAGTCTATACTTTATTCGAAGAATGATGACGTAACTTGGCGTTGAACGCCAAGTACACGCTGCTATCTGGAGTTAAACGCCAGAAAAACGTCATGATCCGGAGTTGAACGCCCAAAACATGTCATAACTCGGAGTTCAACTCCAAGAGAAGCCTCAGCTCGT
>NC_029781.3:33496045-33496318 GCF_000817695.3 Arachis duranensis
ATTTTCAAAATATTTTCAAAAATCTTTTTCTTATCTTTATATCAAATTTTCGAAAATTAGCTAACAATTAATGTGATTGGTTCAAAAATTTGAAGTTTGTTACCTTCTTGTTAAGAAAGGTTCAATCTTTAAGTTCTAGAATCTTATCTTGTAATTTCTTGTTAGTTAAGTCAATTTTAAAATTAAATCTTCTTCAAAATATCCTTTTTCAAATATATCTTTTTATCTTTTATCTTATCTTTTTCAAAAATTTTATCTTTTTCAAAATTTGAT
>NC_029781.3:33496403-33496808 GCF_000817695.3 Arachis duranensis
AAATTTGATTTCAAATCTTTTTCAATTAACTAACTAACTTTTTGTTTGTTTCTTATCTTTTTCAAAACCACCTAACTACTTTTCCCTCTCTATTTTTCGAAAATTCTCCCTCCCTTTTTCAAAATTTCTTTTTGTTTTAAGTTTTAATTTTAACTATATTTTGCCTTTGATTTTCGAAAATTACTAACCTCTTTTTCAAAAACTATTTTCGAAAACTTCTCTTCTCTTTTCTTCTTCTATTTAATTATTTAATTACTAACACTTCTTTTCACCTCTCCTCATCCAAAAATCCGAATCCATCCTTCTTCTTTCTTATACCCCTTTCTTCTTCTACTAACATAAAGGAATCTCTATACTGTGACATAGAGGATTCCTCTTTCTTTTCTTGTTTTCTTCTCTTTCATA
>NC_029781.3:33497031-33497366 GCF_000817695.3 Arachis duranensis
TAATAACAATAATGCAAGGAGAATGCTTGGTGACTTCACAAAACCAACGTCCAAGTTTGATGGAAGAAGCATCTCCATCCCTGCCATTGGAGCCAATAACTTTGAGCTGAAACCTCAGCTAGTTGCCTTAATGCAACAAAACTGCAAGTTTTATGGACTTCCATCTGAAGATCCTTATAAGTTTTTAATTGAGTTCTTGCAGATCTGTGAGACTGTAAAGACGAATGGAGTTGATCCTGAAGTCTACAGACTCTTGCTTTTCCCTTTTGCTGTAAGAGACAGAGCTAGAATATGGTTGGATTCACAACCTAAGGATAGCCTGGACTCATGGGATA
>NC_029781.3:33498530-33498869 GCF_000817695.3 Arachis duranensis
CATGAGCTTTGAAAAAGCTCTATGTGATCTAGGGTCAGGGATAAATCTTATGCCACTCTCTGTAATGGAGAAGCCAGGGATCATTGAGGTACAACCTGCCTTGTTCTCATTACAATTGGCAGACAAGTCAATAAGACAAGCTTATGGAATAGTAGAGGACGTGCTAGTAAAGGTTGAAGGCCTTTACATCCCTGCTGATTTCATAATCCTAGATACTAGGAAGGAAGATGATGAATGCATCATCCTAGGAAGACCTTACCTAGCCACAGCAGAAGCTGTGATAGATGTCAACAGAGGTGAGTTAGTCCTTCAATTGAATGGGGACTACCTTGTGTTTAA
>NC_029781.3:33499722-33502237 GCF_000817695.3 Arachis duranensis
CCTTCTTCTCCCACATAGCCGAACCTACTTCTTCCCCTTTCTCCCATATTCTCTTCTTCTTCTTCTACTCTTCTTTTCTTTTTTTGCTCGAGGGCGAGCAAATTTTAAGTTTGGTGTGGTAAAAAGCCTAAGCTTTTTATTTTTCATTCACCATCAATGGCACCCAAGACCGGAGTTTCCTCAAGAAAAGGAAAAGGGAAGGCAAAAGCTTCCACTTCCGAGTCATGGGAGAAGGAGAGATTCATCTCCAAGAGCCATCAAGACCACTTCTATGATGTTGTGGCAAAGAAGAAGGTGATCCCCGAGGTCCCTTTCAAGCTCAAAAAGAATGAGTATCCGGAAATCCGACATGAAATCCAAAGAAGAGGTTGGGAAGTCTTAGCCAACCCCATGCAACAAGTCGGAATATTGATGGTTCAAGAGTTCTATGCCAATGCATGGATCACTAGGAACCATGATCAAAGTATGAACCCGAGTCCAAAGAACTATCTCACAATGGTTCGGGGGAAATACTTAGATTTTAGTCCGGAAAATGTGAGGTTGGCGTTTTATTTACCCATGATGCAAGGTGATGAACGCCCCTACACAAGAAGGGTCAACTTTAATCAAAGGTTGGACCAAGTCCTTATGGACATATGTGTGGAAGGCGCCCAATGGAGAATAGACTCCAAAGACAAGCCAGTCCAACTAAGAAGACTGGATCTCAAGGCTGTGGCTAGAGGATGGTTGGAGTTTATCCAAAGATCCATCATTCCTACTAGCAACCGATCTGAAGTTACTGTGGATCGGGCCATCATGATCCATAGCATCATGATTGGAGAGGAAGTAGAGGTTCATGAGGTCATCTCCAATGAACTCTACAAAATAGCTGACAAGCCTTCACACATGGCACGGCTAGCCTTCCCCCACCTTATATGTCATCTATGTTACTCGGCTGGAGTTATGATAGATGGAGATGTCTCCATTGAAGAGGATGGAGCAAACAAGAGAAGTTCCTCACGGCCCTTAACATGAACATGAGGAAGTTCATCATCAACAAATGCCTCAAGGAATGCACTTTCCTCCCAACAACCATTGGGAGCAACTCAATACCTCTTTAGAAGATTTGAGTCATAATGTTGAACAATTAAGGGTGGAACATCATGAACACTCCATCATTCTCCAAGAAATAAGAGAAGATCAAAGAGCAATGAGGGAGGAGCAACAAAGGCAAGGAAGGGACATAGAAGAGTTGAAGAACATCATTGGTCCTTCAAGAAGAAGACGCCACTAGAGGTGGATTCATTCCTTGTTCTTTATTTTCTTTCTGTTTTCGGTTTTTAAGTATTATGTTTATCTATGTTTTTTTTGTGTCTCTACTTCATGATCATTAGTGTGTAACCATGCCTTAAAGCTATGAATAAAATCCATTAGCCCTTCACTTATCTTAAATGAAAAATGTTTTAATTCAAAAGAACAAGAAGTACATAATTTTCGAATTTATTATTGAATTTAATTTAATTATATTGATGGGGTGGCAATAATTTTTGTTTTCTGAATGAATGCTTGAACAGTGCATATTTTTGATATTGTTGTTTATGAGTGTTAAAATTGTTGGTTCTTGAAAGAATGATGAACAAAGAGAAATGTTATTGATGATCTGAAAAAAATCATGAAATTGATTCTTGAAGCAAGAAAAAGCAGTGAAAAAGCAAAAGCTTGTGAAAAAAAAATGGCGAAAATTTGAGAAAGAAAAAGAAGGAGCAGTAGAAAAAGCCAATAGCCCTTAAAACCAAAAGGCAAGGGTAGCAAGGATCCAAGGCTTTGAGCATCAATGGATACGAGGGCCCAAGGAAGTTAAATCCAGGCCTAAGCGGCTAAATCAAGCTGTCCCTAACCATGTGCTTGTGTCATGAAGGTCCAAGTGAAAAGCTTGAGACTGAGTGGTTAAAGTCGTGATCCAAAAGAGTGTGCTTAAGAGCTCTGGACACCACTAACTGGGGACTTTAGCAAAGCTGAGTCACAATCTGAAAAGGTTCACCCAGTTATGTGTCTGTGGCATTTGTGTGTCTGGTGGTAATACTGGAAAACAAAATGCTTAGGGCCACGGCTAGACTCATAAGTAGCTGTGTTCAAGAATCAACATGCTTCACTAGGAGAGTCAATAACACTATCCGAAATTCTAAGTTCCTAGAGAAGCCAATCACTCTAAACTTCAAAGGAAAAAGTGAGATGCCAAAACTGTTCAGAAGCAAAAAGCTACAAGTCCCGCTCATGTAATTAAATTAATATTCATTGATATTTTGGACTTTATAGTATATTCTCTTCTTTTATCCTATTTGATTTTCAGTTGCTTGGGGACAAGCAACAATTTAAGTTTGGTGTTGTGATGAGCGGATAATTTATACGCTTTTTGGCATTGTTTTTAGGTTGTTTTTAGTAAGTTTGAGCTACTTTTAGGGATGTTTTCATTAGTTTTTATGTTAAATTCACATTTCTGGACTTTACTATGAGTTTGTGTATTTTTCTGTAATTT
>NC_029781.3:33502796-33531852 GCF_000817695.3 Arachis duranensis
TCTCACCTTGTCTGTGGTATTCCGAGTAGGATTCCGGTAATGAATGACTGTGACGTGCTTCAAACTTGCAACCTGCTGGGCGTTAGTGACAGACGCAAAAGAATCAAGGGATTCTATTCCAGTAGGAGCGGGAACCAACCGGTGATTAGCCGTACTGTGACAGAGTGCGTGAGCATTAGTTTTCACTGCGAGGATGGGATGTAGCCATCAACCATGGGTGATGCCTCCAGACGATTAGCCGTGCGACTGACAACCGCATAGGATCATTTTCCCGAGAGGATTGAAAGTAGCCACAGCTGATGGTGAACCCCTATACAAAGCTTGCCATGGAAAGGAGTAAGAAGGATTGAGTAGAAGCAGTAGGAGAGCAGGCATCCTTGAGCCATACAGCATCTCCATTCGCTTATCTGAAATTCTCACCAATGAATCTGCATAAGTCTTCTATCCATTTATTATTTCTATTTTCTTATTTTTATTTTCTAAACCCATAAACTATTTTAATCTGCCTAACTGAGATTTACAAGGTGACCATAGCTTGTTTCATACCAACAATCTCTGTGGGATCGACCCTTACTCACGTAAGGTTTATTACTTGGACGACCCAGTACACTTGCTGGTTAGTTGAACGGAGTTGTGAATTTAACCAAGAGACACAATAGTTTTTGTGTATATGCCAAAGAGCCAATATCAATGATCACAATTTCGTCCACCAGTACGCATAAGTATCTGTGTGCACGCACACTAGGCGATCCTTAACGGGACATGCGACACGCTCGAATTGACCCATATGGAGACTACGACGGACCGCCACAGAAGAAGAAGAAGACCACTGAGCCATCATCATCATTGGTAGAGCCATCAGCACCTCCAGCACCTCATGTGCCAACACCCCGACTCCAGACTCCCTATGAGCTGGGTCGGGAGATTTTGGAGACTCTGCATCGCATTGAGTGCCGCAACACTCACTGCTTCCAGTGGATAGTGGCGGAGTTTGACGGTCACGAACCTGGTCTACCTCCTCCGGACACACTTGAGCCTGAGCCTGAGACAGAGGAGCCGGCACCGAAGGAGCCAGTAGCTGAAGCTGGCCAGGCAGAAGAGCCCATTGAGCAGACAGTGGCAGAGACCACAGTGGAAGAGCCTGCAAATCACATTGTTGAGGAGCCAGCAGCCGTAGCCGAGCCGATTATTGAGACCACATCAGAGCCAGCTAGGCAGACATCTGAGGAGCATAGACTTGAGCCCATCGGCTGGCCGTCCACCGATATGATCATCTACCACCGTCATCACCACCCACCACCGCCAGGCGGTGGAGCTTCATAGTGTTGATCACCCCGGTCTGTTTTTGGCACGGAAGACCGTGCTTCATCTAAGTGTAGGGGAGGATCTTCTATTTTTGGAAGTAAATATTCTCTTCCGTACACTTGTCATTCAGCTTATTTTTAGTCTTTATGATGCTTTTGTGGATACTTTTAGTACTTAGACTTATGCACTTTTACTTTGGTATATATATATATATTAGTTACTTATAGTTCTATCTAGTGTTGCACTTTTATTTTGGTATATATATACATATTGCATGGTACATAGTTTAGATATGGATTGTGATTGGATGATATGAATAGCTGATGCCTAGCTCATTTTGATCCTAATGGTTCATGTTACTTTTTGCTTGTTGAAAATTAGGAGAAGAACTAGGAAATTTTGAAAAATTTTGCATCAATCACAAATTACATACATACATATATAGGGAATAATTTTGGTGAAAAACAAGAAGACTTTCCAAAAATTTTGGGCTTTCTATTGAATTGATTGGAAAACTATTTTTTTTTCAAACTTGCTTGAATGGATTTCTCTGGAACATAGAAGAGTAAAAAACAAATACCTTGTGAGTTTTTAAGCTATATCGAGTGGTTACATATTTTTAACCACAAAATTTGTTCATTGTGTGTTATATCTCTTCTATGATTGTAATCTTGATTTTGCTTGATTCTTCAATTCCAATTATTAATGTTTTGAATTGCATTGAGCATGATTTAGGCCATATTTGTTTAAAGCTTACTTTTCCCATATAGCCTACCCTTTACATTTACCATTATTAAGCCCCTTTGAGCTTTATTTACCCCTATTGTTCTTGATTTTAGCACATCCCAACCATAAGCGGAAAACCATGAATTACCTTTGATTGTATCCTTGATTAGCTTAGGTTGAAGGAGTGTGTTACATTTAAGTGTGGGGGAATCTTTTGGGAAACTTTGGTAGTAAAAGAAAATGTTTGATTTGGGCATTCATTGAAAATTCTGGAAAATGGGAACATTCATGTATGAACTAATTAGACCATATGCAATTCTATACTTTAAAAAAACTCTTCATCATAAAAAGGACACAAATTCACCCTAAATAGTAAACAAGTAAATAAAGGAATTGCGTATGTGATGTTTGTGTGAGAAAAGCATACATGAGTGTTAGTAAACAAGAAATGATGGAAGGTTAGGATTGCATTTCTTTGTTTTTGATTTGGTCAATATAGGTTGATGTGGAAACTTAAACTAATCAAGGATACAATTGCATTAGTCCACTTGACCATATCTATCTCACCTTACCCTAACCCAATTACAACTATATCAAGTCCTCAAGATAATTGCATCCATGCATCACTTGTTTGTTGATTGTTAGATAAAAAGAAAATCCTTGAAAGCATGATTGGATGGAGATTTGAGTGAGTTGACCCTAAATACTGAATGATTAGAGTGTATACACCTAGTGAGGGTTCAATTATTCAATTCTATGCTTCCACTTCTCTTTATCATGCATTTCCATAAGTTCCTTAATTTTGATAAGTGAATCAATTCTATAGATCTTATTTGCATTGAATTAATTCTTTGCTTAGCCCTATCACGTTTATACTTTCTTGGATTGGATCGCTTGCTTGTTTTCACCAAATCAATAAGATATTATAGATAGATAGATAGATAGATATCATATACATACTCGCATGCATATAGATAGTTGCATTATTAAGTTGGTTACCCCTTTGATCATTCTCCTTGTTAGTTTAGCATGAGGACATGCTATTATTTAAGTGTGGGGGAATTGATGAATCCATATTTTCCGATATATTTTGACTCGATTTGAATGGATTCTAGCATATAAACTCACACTTAAGCACCCAAATAGCATACTTTTGTGTTTGAACCCTAATTTGATCCTAAAAGTGAAAACATGCGTTCTAATGCTAGAATAGTGACTTTTAATTCCACTTTTATGTCATTTGATGCCGTGATATGGTTTGTGAGTGATTTCAGGCCTTGAAGGCAAGAATGGATGGCCAAAAGTGGAAGAAAGCATGCACTAAGGAGAAAACATGAAGAGATCAAAGAAAAGCACACACAGCAAAGTGTGCGTGCGCACAACCTTACGTGCGTACGCACAAGTGAGAATTTCCCTGTGTGCGTGGGCACAAGCACTTGTGCATACGCACAGGTCAATTTTCAGCCGAGTGTGTGAACGCACATGTCTGTGCGTCCGCACAGGTTCCTGCACGTCATTGCATTAATGAATCATGTGCTGCGCGAATTTGGAGGCCCTTGGCTCACTTTTGGAAGGCTGAATTGCTGTTTTGGAGTGCTATATAAAGGAGACTTCAACACTTATCAAAGGGGGACACATTGGAGTGCACTTTTACATAGTTTTTCATAGTATTAGGAGTATGAGTAGTGTAGAATAGAGAGCTCTCCTAAGGTTTATGTAGTTTTCTTGTAGCATTTTATAGTAAGCTTTGATCTTTCATTTTGCAACTTAATTGTAAGTATTCTCAATCTCCTCTTTAATTAAAGCACTTTCACCTTCATTTCCCTTTGGTTCAAGTTACTTTGTTCATATTGCAATTTTGTGTTTCTTGAAGTTTTGATCAACAAATTTTATGTTTCATGCTTCCTTATTGTTTGATTGTTGTTTACATTTGAGTTTGTTGATAGTTGGTTCTAGTTTTCTAATTTTCCTTGCAACTTTCCATACTTTACTTTTATGCACACAAGGTGTTTGTGAAAATGCCAACTTTAGATTTTGAGTAGATTTTTACACCTTGGCTTATGGCTTGAGTTCCTAGGATACTAAAGTCATAATGTTCAACATTTAGTGGTAGTTCTTGGGTAGTGAGTTGACTGTTGTTTCTATTGACGCTAGCCTTTTATCAACTAGTTTGGTAAGTTGGTTAGGACTTATGGATTAAGGTCAATTATGCTTGCTTGACTTACCCCTGGATGGTTGGGGTTGACTAGGCGAGGTTGACTCATGAAAATTACCAGAGTTGTGGTTAGGACAATGATAGGATTCCTTGGATCCTCATTCCCAAGTCAAGGCTCTTTATTTCATTTAAAGCATTTTTCCTAGTTTTGAGCTTGTTTTCTTTTACTTGCGTTAATTACCAATCTTGAGCAAACCCCCTTATCGTCCTATCAACCGAAAGCATATAACACTTCGATTGCATTCTTAGGGAGAACGACCGGAGGTTTAACTACTCTCGGTTAATTTGAATTTGTAAACATTTGATTAAGAGAATTCATTGTTGGTTCGGACTATGCTACCAATGAATTGATGCTTGTTTTGATTGATTCCAAACTATGCAATGGTTTTCTTTTTCTATTAATAAATTCTCTTTTATTGTACTCAAGAACAAGCATTCAATTAAGTAAGATGGAATGTGAAACAGGAACCTAGTCTAGAACACTTATTGAGAATTAAAGACAGTACACAGACAGAATTCAAGATGACAATAAACTAGTTTAGCAGGGGTATATTCATGCTTCCAATCGACGCCTTTCAAAGTGGAAATGGTTGAGGAATAATACAACCTCTTGGTGTCTGCTTGTTTCTTTCTTGTCATCATCATCCATTGCTTTTGTATCATTCTTTTGTTCTTATTGGATAATGGTGTATTTTTGCCCCTCCAAGTGATTGATTGACTTCCTGCAACACATTTTTTGGAAATTGCTTATTCCCCAAGCACTTGAGAAACTGTTAGCATGCATTTATGCTTGTGGTTTTCTGGAACTAGGTTGGTGTGGGAATACCAAATTTAGTCCTTGGCCTACTTTTTCATACAGCAAAGTGAATACATGCAGAGAAAATTAAATGCTTTTGTTTAGAAATTAACCATGAATAGAATTAAACAATTGTCAAGTAGTTTCTCTGATTGTTTGAAACTAGTGACTTATTATACCAGGGATGCAATGTGCTCAAAGTAATATCTATGCTAGAACGCCAAACTTAGAGTTACACATTCACCCTTGAATTACTTTGGTGTGCAACACCAAACTTAGCTCCTTGCAATGCAGAGAAATCTACTTAGCACTTTTATTGAAACAGCTAGGAAAAGAAAATTACCTTTGGTTAGGTTGCCTCCCGATGAGAGCTCTTTTAACGTCGCTAGCTCGACGGTTGCTCCCTTAGTTGAGTTTGTACTTCGTCTTGAGGCTCTCCCCTATATTGCCCAGGTAGTCTTTGAGCCTTTGTCATTTCACTGTAAAGGTTTCCTGTGAACTTTCTTCCATGATTTTTATGTGTCTATAACTTGGTAACAAGAAAAGGTCATGACCACCTTGACCTTAGTTTTCTAGGGAAGAGCTTCAGCTTGGAGTTATAAAGGAACACCCTCTGTCCCTCTTCAAAATTCCTTGGTGCCACATTGAGATCATGCTTTTTCTTTGCCCTTTCCTTATGAATTTTGGCATTTTCATAAGATTGGGACCTGAATTCCTCCAGTTCTTATAGTTACAGGAGCCTTCTTTCACCAGCAGCATTGTTGTCAAAGTTCAGTAGCTTGAGAGCCCAGAATGCTTTGTGTTCCAACTCCACTGGTAGATGACAAACCTTTCCATGGAGCCATCCCAATAGGTGTCTTGAAGGCTATCCTATATTTCGAAAGAGCATCATCCAGCTTCTTTGACCAGCTTTTTCTTGAGACTCCTACAGTCTTTTCCAGGATCTTTCTTAACTCTCTGTTGGATATCTCTGTTTGCCCACTTGTTTGGGGGTGATTGATGACAAGTCATCTGATGCTAGTTTTACTAGCATTTTTACTTGCTTTTATTAGGATTTATGCACTTTCTTGCCCAATAAGTAAGTGGTTGGAGTGGAATTCCATGTTTATCTTGACTAAATCAAACATTGTTGATTTTATACAAAATCATGAGATTTATGCACAATTTAGTGATTCTTATGAACCTTATGATTTTGGTAAGGCTTTGATGGCATGTTTGATTGATGGTAGGTGAAGAGATGAAGAAAGAAACACAAAGAAATACAAGGTGCAGATGAACGCTGCATTCAATTGAAGAACGCTACGTTCATAGGTGACGCACACGCGTACAAGGTGCTTACGCATGGGGAAGAAATTTTATTAGGAGGAGGAGCTCTATTGTAATTCCAATGAATCAATGAAATTCTTCTTCTTCTCAACTCAATTGTGTAGCTATTAGGTATCTTCTATTTTGATTGTGAATTATTCACTCCGGAAGGGGGTTTAATTCAATTAAATGTGGGTGTGAGCCTCAGAAGGGGAATCACCTTCATTATAAATGAAGCTCTATCCTTCACTACTCTCTTTATTAACACCATTTGGGAGGAATTGAGATCTTGAGAGTTAGTGTGGCTTATGGATGAGGGAAATATGGTCTAACTCTTCTCATGACAATTAGATCAAGGAATTGGCAAGATTGATTGTGATTAGAGAGAATGAATTGCCAAGGAATTGGGATTCATGAAGGATTATAGTATCTCCAATCCATTTAAACTTACTAGTTCTGTTCCGATTTTCTACACCCAATTCCCTTTATAATTCATTCAATTTAAGTTTTCCTGCTCTTTAAGCTTCTGCACTTTTATGCTCCTGCATTTACAGATTCAGTTATTTACATTTCTTGTCATTAAATGGCAACTTTAAAAGTGAATCAGTGACTCTATAGTGACTGAAATGATAAGAATTTAAATGTTAAGTAAATTATATTAAGTGTAATTTTGAAAATTCAATTTTAAAGGTTTCGTATCAACTAGAGAATTAGTTATGATTTTTCAAATTTGAATTCTAAAATCTGATTTTCTGCATAATTTCTAAACTAAGTCAGCAACTTTGAAAAGCTATAACTAATTATGTAATGATCGGAATTGCATGAGACCAAGTCTGGGCTAAACTTGGAAATATAAGGAAATAAACTGGAAAATTTGAGACCTTTTTGTGAAATATACAATTTTCAGCATATTTTTAAAATTAGGTTGTTAAATCTGTCCTGCAGTAGAAAAGGTTAAACAGGGCAGCAATTTGTTTGTCTTACTGTGACTTCTACGAGTTGAGTTTTGGAGCGAAACCAATTTTGTTATAAAATTTGATGAACTTGCTTTATTTCTCTAAAACTTCAGAATTTTAGGAGTTGAGGATTGGGAGTTGTGAATTTTTGAGAACTGGTGGTCCAAGTTGAAAAGAAACAGATTTCAGCAAGCTATGCATCAACTTCCAATGCTTGTAACTCTTTGAATTGAATAGCAATTGGGTTGAAACCAAGACACACTTGTTTCTGGATGGGCTAGAAGTTTCCAAAACAAAATTTAGTTTAATTGGAGTTTTATAATAAAAGTTATTCAAATTGGAAAGTACTAAGCTTGTTGGTTTCTAAAACAGATTCCGACTTATTTTTACTTAACTTCCACGTTATGTAACTTCTTCATTAAAAATGGTACTAACTCAAAACCAATTGAGAAACAAACCTGGATGAGTGAAGTTGAATTATATTAATTTTTAAAGTCATTGGATTTAACTTGAATTTTATAATGAATTTTGAATATCACATGCTGCTGCTGTTTTTCTAGTTTTACGCACTGCAGAGCAGTCACGGTTCTTCCTCTATTCCTAAGGCTAGATAAACTAGAAAATTATGATCTTTGGTTTGTTAGAAATTTTATTTCAAGATGAATGCCTGGACATAAAGTTTGCGCAATTCTGAGTTCGTGTGCTATATTAAAAACAGAAAAGAAGTTGTGAATGTCCGAGTGAGAGTTATGAGTTCATAAAATTAAAGATGAAACTTAGCGTTATATAGCTGATTCAATGTTTGAATTTGTTAATTCTGAATTGATTTGATATTAGAAAGGTTGAAAAGAGTTTGGTAAATTGTTTGGTTGGGACCCGTAAAGGTGGCAATATATAGGCTTATTTAATGATAAAAACTTCAATGATTCTTTTAAGAAGATATTATTTGGTATGCGATATTGTTGGCAAGGGCATGGGTCTTGTCCCGCTTGCGTATTTGCAATTATGAAAGAAAAAGGAAAGATGTAAAGTTTGTATAGTATGATTGAACAAAGAAAGAAAGTGGTACTGCCTAAGAATGTGAAAGTGATGATGAATAATGATAATGATAATGAATGATGGTAATGAGAATGATTATGTGATGATCTACTGAATTGAGGCAGTCAGATAGATAGTGGTGCGACCACTAAGAACGCTTTCCTGCGGTACAGATCCATATTTTAATTCTGTAAGGCAAAGGGGTTATTTCCTGCTACAAAAGTACCGTAACCACCTGTTCCATTTCTGTAGTGGCAGAAGGGTTATTTTCTGTATACAGAAGGTGTGTCGGCATACATCCCTACAGTGGCAGATGTGTTATTTCCTACATGCAGTGGATACTGTGGTGGCAGAGGGGTTATTTCTTGTACAGAGGGGTATAGCCAACAGGAAATCCATATCCGGCTAGTAATGCTGGGTTACATCGGAAGCGGGTAGAAACTGACAGATGAGCTCATTACCTGCACTAGGACTAGACATTCATCATATGCATCTATGTGACATTGTTTGGGTGTGTATATTGTAATTGGTTTGCCTAAGTGAATAATTCTGTTAACTGCTAACTACTATACCTGATATAATTGCTCTTGATTGTGTTTGAACCTCATTACTTGTGTTTGTAACTAATTGGTTGGGTTGCGGTGAATTGGGTGTTGGTTGAATTGCTTGGGCCTGAGGCCGTGATTAGTTTGTGTTTGAGGTTTAGTAAGTATGAAAGATTGAGCTGGTTTAGCATAGACTTAATGAACCTATGCTTGAAACAGATTAGTCATTCATATAGTCTAGGAAAACTCTTAAGAGTTTTATAAAGAAAAATATGGGTTTAAGATTTTAGATAATTAACTGATGCTCTTAAAGAAAGTTTTGGATTTTGAATGCTAAACTGGTGGTTTTTAAGAGGATTCGTAAAGCTAATGAAAATAGTGTTATTTTAAATATCTCTGAACGAAGCTAACTATTTGCGATTTATTTTTTACTTTTACGGCATTCTCGACCTCTACTGAGAACATGTGGTTTTTTTCTCACCCCCTAATTTTCCACCCTTTCAGTCACACAGGTTTGAAGACGCAATTTGAAGCTGCGAGCGATTAGTAGGTTTTCTTTATAGTTTTAATTGGTCTCGTAGAGTCCCCTCGCTGTTGTCCCTTGAGATTTTATTTCATGTAGATGGGTAGGTTTGGTATATTGTATTTTAGTTTCATTTGGTTTCTTTTGTATAAGAATTATTATCAATAATATTTTTGTGATTATTATTACTTGTAAATGTTTGAATTATGACTTTAATGAATAAAAACAAAATTTTCTGGCATTTTCTTAAAATTGAAACGCGAACTCAATACAAAGGCTCGATAATTAAGTAGTTAATACTAGAGAAGGTTACGTAATGTTCTTTCTGGTAGAAATACCCTGACTTAAGCAAGGTATTTTGCTGGACGGGTCATTACACATCTCATCTTCAATCATGCAACTCATTAACCTCTTGGCAATCATGATTGATTGAGTCCCAATCCCTTGGTAACTCAATCTCTCAAACCTTGATAATCAGCCAATTCCTTGGTCTAATTGCTCATGAAGAAAGATATGCTTGGTCCCTGATTATACCACACATCATCATAGATCCAAATAATGGATGGATTATATGTCACCATATCCAATCCCAAAACCCAGATTCTACTCAAGTGTGAAAATACAAAAGAGAAAAGAAAATTACAATCGGATGGAAAAGGAAAACTTAATAAACATGACCTCCAAGCTTGGCGTGTGACTACCGTTTAAGTGGGGTGCCACGCCTAGCCTCTAAATTTGGGTTGGCGCTCCACGCCCAGCTCTTCAAGTGGCACGCCCCATGCGTTGGCATCCCTGGCGTGCCACACCTTCAAACCCAAGTGGCACGCCCAAGGTCTTTTTAAAGATTGGCTAGCCTGGCGTGCCACGCCTTCGAGCCCAAGTCGCACGCCCAGGGTCTTCCTTGGAGTTTTGAACTAGCGTGGCACGCCCAGGGTCTAGCGTGCCACGCCTATTGTGGGTGCTCCATGTTCTTCTCTGGAAAACATAACTGGCGTGCCACGCATAGTGTGTGGCGTGCCGTGATGACAAGTCATCTTAGGCTAGTTTTACAAGCATTTTTTATCTATTTTATTTGGTTTTCATGCATTTCTTAGGCAATAAGTAGGTGTTCAGATGAGAAATTCATGATTGTCTTGATTCAATCAAATATTGTTAATTTTACACAAAATCATGAGATTTATGCGAGAATTAGGTGATTATTATGAATGATGCAAAATCTTATGATTTTGGTTAGGCTTTGATTGCATATTTGGTTGATGACAGGTGAAAAGATGAGAGGAAGAAACAAAGACGGAAGAAGTGTAGGAGAATGCTACATTCAATTGATGAATGCTGCGTTCACAAACTCAGCTTTTTACACTCTTAGCTTTGGTTGAGTAATTAGTAACACTTGAGTTATCAAACTCAGCTGTTGATTGAAATTGGAATTCCTTGCTGATTATTTTGTACTCCAATAACTCTAGTCTTTCCATAGGAATTGATTAGGACTTGAGGATCAAATTAATTAGTCTGCTTGACTTTCCTTTTTTTAGTAAGGGTTAACCAAAGTGGGAGCAGAATCCAATTCTCATCACACCTGATAAGGATAACTAGGATAGGACTTCAAATTCTCATACCTTGCTAAGAGCTTTATTAGTTATTAATTTAATTTCTTGCAATTTACTTTTCTTGTTCAACCTATTTAAAAACCCCAAAAAGATACTTTTTCCATAACCAATAATAAGAACACCTCCCTGTAATTCCTTGAGAAGATGACCTGAGGTTTGAATACTTCGGTTATCAATTTTATTAGGTGTTTGTTACTTGTGACAACCAAAACTTTTGCACGAAAGGATTTTCTGTTGGTTGAGGAACTATACTTACAACGCGATTATATTTGTGAATTTCTTTACCGATAGAAAGTCCGATCATCACTCACTAATAACTCAGTGAAAGACTAGCGTCAATGGAAACCAAACCAATTAACTATTCTCACACAATGTGGAATGGACATCCACAACTCAATTCCACCCAAACATCTAATTTCTCAACCAAGAGTGTGTAAACTTAACATGTAAGAAATTAAAAGTCAAAAGCAATAAAAGTCAAAGCAAGTAAAATTAGAATGCAAGAAACCTCTTGGAAAGTAATTGAGAACTAAGGCTACCTATCCTAGTTATTAACCACAAACATATGATGATTATGAAGAGTTAATCCTACTTAGTCAACCTTACATCGAAGATAAGTCAAGTAGGCATAGTTGATTTCAATCCCTAAGTCCTTTGTCAACACTAAGGGGTCACATAAAGTCAAAGGAGACCAAATCAACTAACTACTCTATTGTAAACAAGAATGGACATCAATGACTCAAGGATCACCAGAGTCAACAATTCTAAGCCAAGAGTGGAGAAAAACTAAGTAAAAACTAAGCCAAGCATTTTATCAAACACTTGGTGTGCATAAAAATAAAATAATATTAAATTGCATTAAAAATAAATGCTAACTACCAAAAGCAAGAAAATGACAATAACAATTAAAGAAAGCCATAAATGAAATGAAACATAAATTTGAATTAACTAAAATTAAAATAGCAAGAGTGTTCATAAAATGGAAAATGACATAAAAGAGAAAATGACAAAAGAACTGAAGAAGATAAGGACAATAGAGCATAGAAACATAAATGAAACTAGATGAAAGCAAGAATTAAAAATAGAAATTACAAAGAAAATAAACTAAAAAACCCTAATTTTTAGAGAGAAGGGGGAGGCCCAGAAAATGAGTTGGACTGGATTTTGGAGGCCCAGAATTTGCCCCCAGCAATTTGCATTACTGACATCACGCATATGCACGCGTGCGTATGCACGACTTACGATGCGTATGTACAGTTGCGCAGAATTCCCATCGTTTGTACGCACGACATTTGTTGCGTACGCATCCTTGGATGAAGTCACCGTTGTGCGTATGCACCTTTGCAGCAGCTTCCAAACTTCATTTTCTTTATGATTTCTCCCTTTTGCATGCTTTTCTCTTCACTTCTTCCATCCCAAACCTGCCTTGGAAACCTGAAATGACTCAACAAATATATCAAGGCACCAAATGGGATTAAAGTGAATTAATTTTAGCTATTTTAAGGACTAAAAAGCATGTTTTCACAATTAAGCACAATTTAGGAAGAGATTTCAAAATCATGCTATTCAGATGAATTAATGTGGGTTCATGTGATGAAATCTACTCAAATCAAACCAAAATTTATCGTAAAATATGGACTCATCAACCTACTTTCAGAAGTCCGAGAAAGAACTCGGATTAGAGAAGAAGCGGTAAAGCGTCGAATGGCTTCAAGGTATAATCAGAAGGTAGTCCAGCGAATTTTCGCCACCAACGACCTTATCTTATTCCGAAATGACATCGGAGTAGGTCGATCAGAAGAAGGGAAGCTAGCAGCTAACTGGAAAGGACCCTACCGAGTTGTAGAAGTACTGGGAAAAGGTTACTACAAGGTGTCCGACCTCGAGGGGCGAGAGCTGCCAAGGTCATGGCATGCATGTATCCTAAGAAGGTACTATAGTTAGAAAGTAATAAAGATCGTAGGTCAAGGTGCACTCTTTTTCATGAAAAGCTTTTTAAATATGTGCCAGGCCAAGATCTATAAAATTTCCTGACTTAGAAGGGTAAGCACTCATATGTATATACTCTTGTTTATATTCCTATTTTCTATTTGAAAAAAGCTTTTCAGATTCCCCAGAAAGTTTCCTACCAAGACGCATTAATCTAAGCTCATAAAATGCAAAAATTCATCGTTCGATTACACAAAGGTTGGCAAGGTGAAAACCAAAATCATCATCCGATTACAAAAAGGTCGGCAAGGTAAAAACCAAATTCATTGTCCGATTACAAAGAGGTCGGCAAGGTGAAAGCGAGAGAAGCAGATTAATGCAAGAAGTTATGAAAGAAATCCATGAAAAGCGACCTGTCGAGGTCTGACTAAAAATGGATTACTAAAAATAACTTAAGAAGGCCCAACAGAGAAGTTAGATAAATGAAAGGATCACTAAAAAGGGACCAAAACATCTCGCAAAGGCCATAGAAAGGCCAGGAATGCTTTGCTGAAAGGTATGAAGTCTTGAAAAAGACACTACTTAAAAAGAAAATGCACAAAGCAAAAACGGAGCTAAAAAGTCTTCCAAACAAACTAGAAAGAAAAGGTTCCTCCTAGGAGCACAACCTAAAAAGTTGTTGGAATAGGACTAAAAAGCCCGG
Organism: Arachis duranensis; assembly: GCF_000817695.3. Lineage (NCBI taxonomy): Eukaryota > Viridiplantae > Streptophyta > Magnoliopsida > Fabales > Fabaceae > Arachis > Arachis duranensis. The sequence continues at coordinate 33,516,445 of NC_029781.3, forward strand.
ACAGTGAAGACAAACAGGTCGGCACCCAAAAAGGGATAACCTAAAAGGACGAATACAACCTCAACAAAAACAAGTGAAAAGTCAGAAAGGTTGAAGAACAACTCAAAGGCTAAAAAATGTGTGCTAAAAGGGACACAATTCAGCCCAAAAAGCCACGATTCTAAGACAAGGCTAGCAAAATTGTTCGAAACAAAAAAGGTTCTATACAAAGAACACTAGAAAGTTGTCGGACAACCTACTAACACCAAACTGCAAGGATAAACTTTGCCAAAAGCAAAGGGTTGGCAGAACCTAAAGCGGGGATGATCCAAAAGAGGTCAGACAGAAAGGTACCAACTCTCTATAAAGATCTGCAAAGGTTGCAAATGTATAATCAAAGAAATCAGAAAAAGCATGTCCATTAAAATAAAACATTAAAGACTCAAAATTCCACTTAAAGGGCAACCTTAGAGTTTAAAAGTGTTTTATTTTTCCAAAATGAAGTTGCATAGAAGCAACTAAATGTCAGGAGAGCAAACCATATAAAAAGTTACAAAAAAACTAAAGTTCAAATATCCACAAGCCGGACTATACAAATACACAGAGATCATAAGGGGTCCAAAGTCTCCTCTACAGCAGCATCCTAGGCTGAAGGAGGAGGAATGGTATTCAAAGGGGTTGCATGCATAGTGCCATCCTCTCGGTTCAAACTTTGAACATTAGGATCAGACTCGGGGTGGCTGACCTCAGCTGAAGGAGTTGAAGAAGTCGAGGCGGTAGAAGCTTTTGCTGGCGGCACAGGGGGAGGTCCCTCATCTTTATCTTCTGGGGCAGGCACAATCTTGCCATCCTCCACGACATTGTCTAGACTGAATAAAGTCAGGTCATGCTCAGGGGCAAGAATTCAGACTTGAGCCTTCAAATTCTCATATCCATCAGTCACACAGCCCACGAGATGACCTTGTAGCTCGGCATAGTTGGCCTGGGCAGATTGAAGCCTCTCTCGAGTCTCCAGCAACTTGCCATAAGTACGAGTATAGCTCTCCTTATATTTTGCCTTCACCTCCTTAGCTAGGATTGTGGCAGCCTCCGCAGTCGTAGCACGGGATTTCTCCTTTTCCACATCTAGCTCCAGCTTAACTACCTTAGCGTCAAGCTCATCCTTCAAACCCTTGATTCTATTTAATTCGGACTTGGCATCCTTCATAAAAGCTTTAGTCACATGGACCGAAGAATCCTGGACTGTAGGGAACAAGGCCGCACCCATATAGGCCATCCGAACACTATTACTAGTGATAAAATCCAAGTGACGAAGGATAGACACATCATCCATTGGAAGTTGACCATAAGGAACAATCTGTTCATCAACAAACCCCACAACATCAAAATCATGGGCATTCAAGTCATAAGGACCAACAGTCTTTTGCTTTTTTGGAGGAGGACTCGCAATAGGAGAAGAGGTAGCACCAGAAGTCGGCTGGAGAGGGTCAGAAGGAACCACACGAAATGGAGGATTCGGAATGATCTTCCTTGGTCCAGAAGTGTCCGAGGTCAGCTTCTTCGGAGGAACTTGAGAAGATCATTCTCCAGAACCCTTCGCCGAGATGTTTTGAGCAGCGGTCGTCTTCTTTGCCCTACGAAAGGCTTTCATGGAGTCCGTAGATTTCACCATCTCTGCAAACAGAAAACGGGAAAATAAGTCACAAATAGAAAGGAGTAAGATTCAACTACAAGGTAAAACTATAGAAAAGAAGTCGGCCGCTACCCAGTTCAGCACGAAGAAGGGAATGATCTCTTAGAAACTACTTTGTGTCGAGATGTGGAGGCTCCCCCCAATTCTCCTCTAAAACACCTACAAAGGCCTGTTCAACCTCATCCAGGCTCTCCCAATAATACTTAGTAGCCCTTACATGTTTTTATCAACACAAAGGAAAAGTTGGCTCGTTATTTTCATCTAAACAGAAAGGGTGGACGTCTTCAACAGCTCGAACTTTAAAGTAGTAGTTCTTAAAGTCCCGGAAGGATTCGTCATACATAGAAAAAACCTTTTTTCCCTGGGTAGCTCGAAACGGACCCAAGAAGCCTTTTTCTTGGCTACTCCAGGTTTGGTCAACACGAACAGATAAAGGAAAAGAGATATGGAAGGTCGGACACCCAGCTCCTGACACAGCAGCTGAAAAATCTTAATGAAGGCCTAAGAGTTCGGATGGAGTTGAGAAGGGGCCACGTTACACGACTACAACAGGTCACTCTCAAAGGAAGAAAAAGGGATGGTAATACCCATTTGACCAAAAAAGTAATCGTACGCATAGAGAAAGGGCCGTTCCCCCTGAGTCAAGGGAGGAAAACTAACCCGCTCCTCAAGGTCAGGCGACACTAACATAATTCTTCTCCTCATCCCTATTACTACAAATTCTATAAAACCTCCTAACTCTCACACAATACTCGGGGTTAGCCATAATAACACACATTAAAACTATGGAGTCCAGCCAGTCAGACATGCCGTCAGGAATTTTAGTAGACATCTCAACAATGTTTTTCCAGGAAGACATAGGCCAACTATTTCTACAGTGAGAAAAAAGAAAAATTGGATTACTACCAAACAACTTGGGAAAATAAGGAAACAACTCGGACAAATAAAAGTAAACAGCAAGTATCAGCTACGGCAGTAAAAGTGAAGCCCCAGAACTCACACTAAAGTCCAGGGGCACCCTTTGGAGGCAAGAACACCAGAAAAAGGGAAAGTCGATAGTCTATGCCCTAACACTTCTCAATAGAAAACACAAAGAGATCAATCATTTCCTAGTAACACCACTCCATACAAGCAGCAAGAAAGCCATCATCATCAACAAAAATCATCAAAAGCTACAAACTTTTTCTACTAATAGTTTATCTTCGAAGATACAACCTTTCTCCACAAACAGTTCAAACAAAAAGATCTGTACAGAAAGAAGTTATATAAGGAAGAAAAGAGACAGGAACAACGACGATAAAGCTCTAAGGAAGCAAAAACTACCAGAAACATAAAATGCACACATCACAACAAATAATCAGGTGCAAAGATGCAATCTTTCACAGAAAGACTCAAACTTTTCTTGATCAGAACCCAAACAAAAATTAAAGCAATGCGAAATACATGACAATAAAAAACATGCAGAGAAAACGGTCGTCAAAGAAAAAAAAACCAACCTGCAGAGGAGACGATGAGGGCCGCACAAAGAAGCAACGAACGAAGACTCTCGAGTTGAGAAGATAGAAAGCTTCGGGACATGAGAAAACGAATGAAACGAAGCACCTCAATGGATATCGAAGCAAAGGGCGAAGGGAAAGGAGAAGAAGAAACTGAAAGCAAGTCTTTAGAAATTCAAAATGAAATGTGAAGAGGGAAAAAGGAAACGAAAAAGAGGAGTTAATGGCCTTTAAAACCCTTGCACGTTTCCAAGAAAATACAAACGCGCGCTACAATTAAAGGAATAAAGAAATGCTTCGCATTCAAAGTTAAGATCGAGCTCGAGCATGACTTCCTCAAAGGGGTCGAAGTTCAAAAGACATGACCTCAAAGGTAAGATCGAGCTCGAGCAGGGGCACTGCTCATACCTTGGGTCGAGCTATGCGACCCGGGCTGATTAAAGACATGAGTGAGCGACTTCTTCAGGACGGTCACCACCGACGTCTTATTAAAAGAGTTCGGCCAAATTACCATAGAGGCCCAAGCAGGCCCAAACGACGGGACACAGCCCAATCTAAAGGTGGCAAAGGCCTAGAAAGATAAGGCGGTTCCCCTAAAAGATAAGATGACTTCACTCAAAGGATAAGATAGGATAACTAACTTATCTCTAGGAAGGTCATCCCACACTATTATAAATACACTGGAGCACCCAGGTATAACTCATACTCTGATTCTACACAAAATCCTGCCTAAAGCACGTGCTAACTTAAGCATCGGAGTCTCTTACAGGTACCACCACCCTCCGATAATCAAGGATCAGCGGCACCACCAAGTCCAACAAGTCAGACACGACAGCTCTGGCCAAAACAGAAGATCTCATCTGAGACCGACCTTCAGTTTCAGGTAACCCTCGGAACAAGAAGGAAGCAACGTTGGTGGCCAAAGTTGGCTCACCAACATTGCCTTAAATGTTGCAAAGAATAGAAGGAAGCAATGTTGGTGGCCAAAGTTGGCTCACCAACTTTGTAAAGAAGCAAGCAAGTAACAAAAGGCCATGAAAAGGAGGAGGCAAGCAACGTTGGTGGCCGAAGTTGGCTCACTAACGTTGCCTTAAACGTTGAGGAAAGAGGACCATGCAACGTTGGTGGCCAAAGTTGGCTTACCAACGTTGCTAGGAAATGTTCCAATAAGCTAAAATGCAACGTTGGTGGCCAAAGTTGGCTAACCAACGTTGCTGGCAACTTTCTAAAAATATGGTGCCAACATTGGAGGGAACGTTGGTGAACCAACGTTACCCCCAACGTCTTTGATAAATTTAATTTTTGGAGTTGGAAAAATTTGCTGCGATGCGTATGCGTCAATCACGCGTATGCGTGAAAGTGAATTTTAGCTTGTCTCATGAATGCATGGGCGACGCGCACTCGCAAAATGCTGTTTTGACGCGTACGCGTGGGTGACGCGCACGCGTGGCTTGATGAATGTTGGTGCACCAACGTTGAGTCAAACGTTAGTGGTAATGCTAAAGTGTGATTTTTCACACAACGTTTGACTCAACGTTTTCCTATAAATGTTGATCACCAACATTACAAATTGGCACTGATGCATTTGCATCTTTGCTATATTAGCTAGTTAGTTCAAGTAGTTTTAGCTTAATTTCATTTAATTTCTTTGAAATAAACAAGCACTTTGATGCGTTTTACCTCCATGCATTAAAATACCAAGAACTAGGTAAATGTTGGCCAAATTCATGCAAAAAATTCAAGGAACTTATAAAGGAATTAGTATGAATGAATCTCTTGAAATTGGTTGCATAGAATGGCAAAACTTTGAGGCAAATTCTTTGGTTAATGATAGGTGATGGAGCAAGAAAGCCCTGGAGCAAGAAGGAAGCCACTAAGGGCATTGCCAACTCCAACAGCAAGTTGCCAACTCAAGTTAGCAACTCCAATACACCATTTCCATCCCCAACATTAAGCACATTGCCAACTTGAGTTAGCAACCCCAATACAAGATCATGGCTCCATGAAGAACAGGAGGACGTTGGCAACTCAAGTTGCAAACTCCAATATGAAATTCAAGCTCTAGGAGGATGACAAGCACGTTGGCAACTCAAGTTGCCAACTCCAATATGAAATTCAAGCTCTAGGAGGATGAATAGCACGTTGGCAACCCAGGTTGCCAACTCCAATGTGAAATTCAAGCTCCAGGAGGACAACAAGCATGTTGGCAACTCATGTTGCCAACTCCAGTGTGAAATTCGAGCTCCAGGAAGGAGAAGAGCACGTTGCCAACATGAGTTAGCAACGCCCTCGCCAAGTCTCAGCCCAGGAAATTAACTCACACGTTGCCAACTTAGGAAGCAAAGTTAGCAACGCCACTTATTGGGTTTCTTGGAAGCCTGACCTTGTCTTCTTCAAACAAGAATAACTTGAGCTACAAAACTCCAATTGAGGTGATTCTAGTGGCATTGGAAAATAGAAATCAAGAGCTTTCCATGCATATATAGTACCACATGGTAGACACTAAATTTGAGGGAGAAAGATTTCCTCAAAAGTGCATAGATGAACATGGTATCAACCTGTAGTAGGCCAGCTGACCTCTTCACGTTCCATGGAGTATATCTTGAGTTGTAAAGCCTTAAATGATACACTCTCAACAGAATTGGAAATTAGACATCCATAGCTTTCCAACGATATATCATAATATGGGTTTGACATTCTTTTAAAGCTTCAAAAGCTGGATTCTTTTGGAGCCTCAGAAAAACGGAAGGCGTTGGCAACGCAAATATACAAAGGCGTGTTCACCAATAATGCTTGCGACCCTAGCACGCTGACCTTTCCCCACTCAATGGACCATAAACTGAGCTACAGAGATCCAATTGAAATACTTCTAGTTGCGTTGGAAAGCTGACATTTAGAGCTTTCCAACGATGTATAATAGTCTATAGTGAGAATGAAATTGAAGCTCAAACAGTAGGCCTCTTTTGGCCCCAAAAACAAGAACACAATGCCTATGCAAAGATTTTGACCTCTAGGGAACAGAAGAGCACGTTGCCAACTTGAAAATCCTGTTAGCAACGCCCTCACCAAGTCTCAGCCCCTGGGAGTGTCATTCTGGGTCAATTTATTTCAGTCCAAGTCCATTCTAAATTCAAGCAAGCAAGCCTACAATTTTCAACCAATCAAGACCACAAGAATAATCTAGAATAGTTGATTTTCATTTGATTGTAATTTTCTTTTAATTTCATTTCAATTTGTAATTTAGGAAAGCCTATATAAAGGCATTAGTTTCATAGAATTAGAGGGAAATTGTTGGGAGAACACACCCACACACACTTCATTGGCACAGTTCACTGGGAGTGGGTCTTCGTACCCCTCTCCTCATACTCTCTTCTCCCATTTCTCTTCTCTTCTTCCTTAGTAGTAATTTAGTTTAATTTGTAATTTTCAGTTATGAATTTTGAAGTTCCAATTTCAGTTTTAAATTCTAAGTCTTCATCTTTATTTTTCTGCACTTTAGTTTCCTGTAATTTAGTTGTTATTTGAGAGCAATGACCACTTAATTCCCTCTGCATTTGGGAAAGGAGCTCTATTTCAATTTTGATTGAATTGATGTTTTATTTCTTCTTCTCTTTTTCATTCTATTTTCATACTTGGATATCTATTAGAATCCTTGCAAGAGAGTTTTGTTCCTCAAAGATCCTTGGATCTATTGGAGCCCTAATGTGAGCCTCGAGAGAGGGATCATAAGGTTCTGTTTGAGCTCTCTTGGCATAATGAAGTTGATTCTTGATTTAGAGTTAGTACGTGACATATAACCACTCTAATATTGGGGTCTTTGGATTTATGTAGTATGAGATTAGAAATCATGTTTTTTTTTTATCTAAGAGAGAGTCTTTGTGCTTCAATGATCCAATTACTACCGAAAAAGGGATTGGATCTACTTGACTTACATGTGAGCCTTGAGAAAGGGATCATGGAATTCAGTTTGAGGCTCTTGTCTCATAATCTTCTTGATCAATACATTGTTTGTTGGTATGTGAGATGTAACCACCTTGAATTGAGGTCTTGAGGGTTGTGTGGTTTTTGTATTAGAAATTGAACTTCACCTTTTCTCATGACCAATTAAATCACGAGAGTGGCAATTGATTGTGTTGACAGAAATTGAGTCACCAAGAGATTAGGACTCAATTATTTACAATCTGCCATGGATCTATCTTACATGATTGAGAAGGAGTGAGACCCATTGAGTCAAGAGGAATCAACATCTCCAATCCCTTATGTTTTCTATCTTTACTTTCCGTTATTTACTTTCTAGCATTTTATTTCCTTGTACTTTTATTTCCAACACTTTGCTTTCCTACACTTTACTTTTACGTCATTTACTTTCTATGCACTTTATTGCTTTCTTTAAATTTCTAGTCATTTATATTTCCTGTTTGCTTACCACTCCAAAATGATTGTCTAACTAGAATAATCAATTGACTATTGATTGCTTAATCCTTTAATCCTCGTGGAATCGACCTCTCTTTTATGAGTTTTATTACTTGATGTGACCCGGTATATGATAAATCCCATTCGTAGGGTTTATCTTGTATTGATTTTAGGAGATTTTAATATCTTTTACCCACATTTATTCAATGAATTAGCATGATTTTGTGATTGTCTCCTTATTTGTTCTTAGATGTGAAAACATGCTTTCTAGACCTTAAATTAGTTAATTTTAATTCACCTTTGATTCCACTAGATGCCTTGATGTGTTTGTTAGTGATTTCAGATTAAAAAGGCTAAGAATGGATCAAAGGAGTAAAGAGGAAAGCATGCAAAGTGGAGAAATCATGGAAAAAGCCAAAGATTTGGACTCGCCCGTGGACGCGCGTGCACACCAGGCGCTTACGCGCACCTTGCGAATTACCCCATGGACGTGTATGCATGCTGTGCGCGTACGCGTCGGTGCTGAAATATGATTATTTAATGAAAACGCACCCAACGAATTCTCGAGGGTTGTGGGTCCCAATCCCAACCAACTTTGGCGCCAGAAATGCTATTTAAAGCCATGGATTGAAGAGTAAAAGGGGGGATTCCATTCATACACACTTATTAAAATTAGTTTTGAGTTAGTTTTAGAGAGAGAAGCTCTCACTTCTCTCTAGGATTAGGATTAGGATTAGGTTTAGTTCCTAGATCTAGATTTAGATTCATGCTTTCTTCTACTTCCACCTTTCAATTCCTTGTTGTTACATTCATTCTTCTTCTATTCTTTTGTTGTAACTTCCTTTATGTTGTTCTCTTACTTTGTTGTAGATCCACTATTGTTCCTTCTATTTTCTTTCAATTCAACTCAAGGTAATTCATAATAATTATGCTTCTTTTGATTGTTGTTGTTAATTCCTTGCAATAATTATTGTTAGATTCTATTCTTGTTGTTAATTTGCTTTGCTTTTCTTTTGTACCTTCCAAGTGTTTGATAAAATGCTTGGTTGGATTTTAGTATAGATTTTGTTCCTCTTGGCTTTGGTTGAGTAATTAGTGACTCTTGAGTTATCTAATTCCTTTGTTGATTGATAAATGGAAGTTGCTAATTGATTTGAATGCCTCTAAAGCTAGTCTTTTCTTTAGGAGTTAATTAGGACTGGAGGAATCAAATTGATTCATCCACTTGACTTTCCTCCATGGTTAGAGGTTAACTAAGTGGTAGCAATGAACAATTTGTGGTCACAATTGAGGAGGATAACTAGGATAGGACTTCTAGTTCTCATATCTTGCCAAGAGCTTTGTTAGTTGTTAGTTTATTTACTTTGCCATTTATATTTCTTCTCTAAAATCTCAAAAATCCCAAAATAACTCATAACCAATAACAGGAACACTTTATTGTAATTCCTAGGGAGAACGACCCGAGGTTCAATACTTCGGTTTATAGATTTTAGGGGTTTGTTTTAGTGACAAACAATTTTTTGTATGAAAGGGTTATTGTTGGTTTAGAAACTATACTTGCAACGAGACTTCAATTGTGAAATTCTAAACCGTCAAAAATCCAATCATCAAAATAGCACCGTTGCCAGGGAATTGCAATGGTGTTATGTTATTGGATATTGTACATATGTGAACAGTGTGAATATCTTGCTTTTTTGCTTCGTTTGCTAGTTGTAGAATTTTGTTTCTCTTGTTTTCTATTAGCTTTTGAAATTTGTTTTCTCTTTTCATCATGAATTCTTACTTTGGCTATGAGTGTGATTACAACTATGTTGTAGGAAGTGGAGATTACAATGAAGAGATGTATCAAGGATGGGATAACCAAAGGTGGGAGGAGCCATATGCATATGATCAATCCTCGTGGCAACAACCTCTACCAATGCACTATGAACAAGAACTATTCTATGATGCATACAAATTAAATGGCTATGCTGAATCTCCTTGTGACTTTCAAGAACTGTAACGACCCAATTTTCAGTACGCCTAGGACACACCGGAAACTGAGTGCTACCAATTTGTCATCCTATTTATTATCTATTATTTATTATATGAGCCTGATTCGTTGTTAAAAACGTAGTTAGTTTGCGACGTACTTTTTTTTGAAAATGTTTGAATTAATAAACAGAATCATTGATAATCAATTCACAAATAATAACAGATAAAACAGTTATATACAACCACACATAAATACATCACAAGTAGTAAACAACATTTGATGATTTAACCTTTATTAGAGTATAGACTGTTAGTTAGAACACCCCTAGATATAGCTAGATAATAACTATATACATATATATATACATACATCATCCCAGGCCTTGACCTGTTCAAGAAGTCCATAAGCTGGCACCCAGGCTAGTCTAGACTCTATACTCACCTAGTCCCTCTAAACTACTAAAGCGAGGGAAAGTACGTTCTAAGTCTTCAAAACTCAAGTCTGGTGGAACATCATCAAAAGGTTGAACATCATTTGTTACTCATCTGTACAATCAGACATTGCCATATGACGTCTTTCTGGTACCTCATCAAGTAGCCACACAACAGGAGTCTCGTACACAGGTTTTAGGTTAAAGTTCACGTTCAAACGGGGTGCAGACATTGGCTAGTCTCATAGTATATACATATAAATAGAAAACGAGATTCACCTTAGACTCATAAGACTACCTAGGGCGGAATCCTTTTTGGGAACAATCGTTAGCGAACTACGGAAGGGTACTCATGCTTCCATCTGAAGGGGGAGGGAGAGAGAATGGGTAAGAACTAGGGAGTTCTTAGTAGGGTCGGGGTTATTAGTTAAGTTCATTAATTATATGTTATTTGCAAATGAATAGCAAAATACAAAAAATAGTAAATAGAAGATGAAGATAAATAGAGGAAATAGAGAAAATAGAAAACAGAACACAAACAGAAGAATACAAGAAAATACAACACAAACACAGAGAATAGAATACAAACAAGAAAAGCATACATTCATACCACAATCATAACAAAAGAAATGTGCAACCAAGTATGATGCATGTCTAGCCCTAGCGTAGGTAATGAGCTCATTTGTCAGTTTCTACCCGCTCCCGACGTAACCCATCATTACCAGCCGGATATGGCTTTCCTGTTGGCTATACCCCTGTGTACAGGAAATAACCCCTCTACCACCACAGGGTCCACTGCACGCAGGAAATAACACGTCTGCCACTGCAGGGATGTATGCCGATACACTTTCTGTATACAGGAAATAACCCCTCTGCCACTACAGAAATGGAACAGGTGGTCACGATACTTCTGTAGCAGGAAATAACCCCTTTGTCTTACAGAAATAAAATATGGATCTGTACTGCAAGAAAGCGTGTCTCAGTGGTCGCGCCATCATCCATCTGACTGCCACAATGTAGCAGATGAACATATAGATATCTCTGGGGTTACCTTAATGCAACAAATGACCTCTTAATAGGTCCTCTGCTCTTTATCATATTACTCTCTTCTCTTTGTCTCTTTATTCTGCTCTGTTTATTCTTTTCTCTACGCTTCTTTATTCTGCTTTCTCTGTTTAACTTATGTATTTAAAGCTTATATAAATTTCGGTATGATTAGTTAGCTGATGAGCGGATAATTTATTCGCTTTTTGTCATTGTTTTTAGGTAGTTTTTAGTAAATTCAAGCTACTTTTAGGGATGTTTTCATTAGTTTTTATGTTAAATTCACATTTCTGGACTTTACTATGTGTTTGTGTGTTTTTCTGTGATTTTAGGTAATTTCTGGCTGAAATTGAGGGACTTGAGCAAAACTCTAATAGGAGGCTGACAAAGGACTGCTGATGCTGTTGGAATCTGACCTCCCTGCACTCGAAATGGATTTTCTAGAGCTACAGAACTCCAAATGGCGCGCTCTCAATGGCGTTGGAAAGTAGACATCCAGAGCTTTCCAGATATTTATAATAGTCCATACATTATTTGGGAATTAACAACGTAAACTGGCGCTCAACGCCAGTTCCATGTTGCTGTATGGAGTAAAACGCCAGAAACACATCACGACCCGGAGTTGAATGCCCAAAACACGTTACAACTTGGCGTTCAACTCCAATAAAATCCTCAACTCGTGGATAGACCAAGCTCAGCCCAAACATACACCAAGTGGGCCCCGGAAGTGGATTTATGCATCAATTACTTACTCATGTAAACCCTAGTAGCTAGTTTGTTATAAATAGGACTTTTTACTAGTGTATTAGACATCTCTGGACGCCTAGTCATTAGACCATGGGGGCTGGCCATTCGGCCATGCCTGAACCTTTCACTTATGTATTTTCAACGGTGGAGTTTCTACACACCATAGATTAAGGGTGTGGAGCTCTGCTGTACCTCAAGTTTCAACCTGATTAAGGGTGTGGCATTAGTGACAGACGCAAAAGAATCAAGGGATTCTATTCCAACCTGATTGAGAACCAACAGATGATTAGCCATGCTGTGACAGAGCATAGGACCATTTTCACTGAGAGGATGGGATGTAGCCATTGACAACGGTGATGCCCTACATACAGCTTGCCATGGAAAGGAGTAAGAAGAAATTGGATGAATGTAATAAGAAAGTAGAGATTCATGAGGAGCACAGCATCTCCATATGCCTATCTGAAATTCCCACTATTGATTCACATAAGTATTTCTATTCTATTTTATTTTCTGTTTATTATTAATTTTTCGAACTTATCATAAACCAATTTAATCTGCCTAACTGAGATTTACAAGGTGACCATAGCTTGCTTTATACCAACAATCTCCCTGGGATCGACCCTTACTCACGTAAGGTATTACCTGGACGACCCAGTGCACTTGTTGGTTAGTTGAACGGAGTTGTGAGATTCTCTAACAGTGCCTGTAACTCTTTTGGTCCAACAACAACACTAAGCTGTTAGTGCATTACCAAGGATTATTAAGATCCCAATTCATCATACCATGATCTCTTTGGGGTATTCTTGATAGAGCCAATATTTAAATTTCATACAAGTACAAAGAGACCAACTTTGAGGATCGCAATTTCATGCACCAAGTTTTTGGTGCCATTGCCGGGGATTGTTCGAGTATGGACAACTGACGGTTCATCTTGTAGCTCAGATTAGGTAATTTTCTTTTCAAAAAGATTTCAAAAATCTTTCAAAAATATTTTTTTATTATTATTTTCGTTTTTCTAAAGTATAATTTCGAAAAAAAATAATAAAAATACAAAAAAAATCATAAAATCATAAAAAAACCAAAAATATTTTGTGTTTCTTGTTTGAGTCTTGAGTCAATTTTTAAGTTTGGTGTCAATTGCATGTTTTAAAAATTTTACTTGCATTTTTCGAAAATTCCATGCATTCATAGTGTTCATCATGATCTTCAAGTTGTTCTTGACAAGTATTCTTGTTTGATCTTGATGATTTCTTGTTTTGTGTTGTTTGTTGTTTTTCATGTGCATTTTTCGTTTGTTAGAGTCCATGCATTAAAGATTTCTAAGTTTGGTGTCTTGTATGTTTTCTTTGCATCAAAAATTTTTCAAAATTATGTTCTTGATGTTCATCATGATCTTCAAAGTGTTCTTGGTGTTCATGTTGACATTCATAGTGTTCTTGCATGCATCATGAGTTTTGATTCATAATTTTCATGTTGTGAGTCATTTTTGTTGTTTTTCTCTCTCATCATTAAAAATTCAAAAAAATCAAAAAATATCTTTTCCTTATTTCTCTCCAAATTTTCGAAATTTTGGGTTGACTTGGTCAAAATTTTTTAAAAATTAGTTGTTTCTTACAAGTCAAGTCAAATTTTCAATTTTAAAAATCTTATCTTTTCAAGATCTTTTTCAAAAATCATATCTTTTCCATTTTTTCCTTTTTTTTGAAAATTTCAAAAATCTTTTTCAAATTATTTTCAAAATCTTTTTCTTATCTTTTACATCATATTTTCGAAAATTAGCTAACAATTTATGTGATTGATTCAAAAATTTGAAGTTTGTTACTTTCTTGTTAAGAAAGGTTCAATCTTTAAAATTGTAGAATCCTATCTTTTAGTTTCTTGTTAGTTAAGTAATTAATTTTAATTTTAAAAATTAAATCTTTTTCAAAACTAATTTCAATCATATCTTTTTAAAACCATATCTTTTAAAATCATATATTTTCAAAAAAATATCTTTTTAATCTTATCTTTTCAAAAATCATATCTTTTTATCATATCTTTTTATCGTATCTTTTATATCATATCTTTTTCAAAATTTTATCTTTTTCAAAAATTTGATTTTAAAACATCTTATCTAACTTCTTATCTATCTTTTTCAAAAATTTGATTTTAAAATATCTTATCTAACTTCTTATCTTCTTATCTTTTCAAATTTGATTTTAATATCTTTTTCAACTAACTAATTAACTTTTTGTTTGTTTCTTATCTTTTTCAAAACCACCTAACTACTTTTCCCTCTCTAATTTTCGAAAATACCTCTCTCTTTTTCAAAAATTCTTTTTAATTAACTAATTGTTTCAAATTTTAATTTTAATTTTAATTCATCTTTAATTTTCAAAATTACTAACTCCTTTTCATAAATATTTTCGAAAATCCCTCTCTCATCTTCTTCTATTTATTTATTTACTAACACTTCTCTTCATCTCTTATCACCTCCCCTATCCTTACTCTTTATACAGACTATTCATCCCTCTCCTTCCATTATCCCCTTTCTTTTTCTACTAATAATAAGGATCCTCCTTAGTGTGACATAGAGGATTTCTCTTCCTTTTCTTTTCCTCTTCTCTTTCATATGAGCAGGAACAAGGAAAAAGGCACTCTTGTTGAAGCTGATCCTGAACCTGAAAAGACTCTGAAGAGGAAGTCAAGAGAAACTAAAATCAACAATTCAGAGAAACCTAAAAAAAAAAAGAAAAAAAAAAGAGAAAAGGGAAGACAAAAGGCTTCCACCTCCAAGTCATGGGAGATGGAGATATTCATTTCAAGGGTCCATAACTCAGTAGAAGAGCATTTGACTGCACATCAAGAGAGCATGAGAAATTCCCTCATCAAGAAATCCCTGAGATACCTCAGGGGATACATGTTCCTCTACATAATTATTGGAAGCAACTAAGGGTAGAAACACCAAAATCACTAGGGATCATGCAACAGAAGCAAGGAAGAGACATAAAGGAGCTCAAAAAGCACCATTGGTTCTTCTTGAGGGCGCCACCCTCACTAAGGTGGACTCATTCCTTGTTCTTATTTCTCTGCTTTTTCGGTTTTTATCCTTCATGTCTATCTATATTTTGTGTATCTACTTCATGATCATTAGTATGTAGTAACTATGTCTTAAAGCTATGAATAATTTCTATAAATCCTTCACCTCTCTTAAATAAAAAAATATTTACTGAATTTAATTTAATTATATTGATGTGGTTACAATACTTTTTATTTTCTGAATGAATGCTTGAACAGTGCATATTTTTTATCTTGTTGTTTATGAATGTTAAAATTGTTGGCTCTTGAAAGAATGATGAACAAAGAGAAATGTTATTGATGATTTGAAAAATCATACAATTGATTCTTGAAGCAAGAAAAAGCAGTGAAAAAGCAAAAGCTTGCGAAAAAAATGGCGAAAAAAATTAGAAAGAAAAAGAAAAAGCAAGCAGAAAAAGCCAATAGCCCTTAAAACCAAAAGGCAAGGGTAAAAAGGATCCAAGGCTTTGAGCATCAATGGATAGGAGGGCCCAAGGAAATAAAATCCAGGCCTAAGCGGCTAAATTAAGCTGTCCCTAACCATGTGCTTGTGTCATGAAGGTCCAAGTGAAAA
>NC_029781.3:33532146-33540728 GCF_000817695.3 Arachis duranensis
TTTTATGTTAAATTCACATTTCTGGACTTTACTATGTGTTTGTGTGTTTTTCTGTGATTTTAGGTAATTTCTGGCTGAAATTGAGGGACTTGAGCAAAACTCTGATAGGAGGCTGACAAAGGACTGCTGATGCTGTTGGAATCTGACCTCCCTGCACTCGAAATGATTTTCTGGAGCTACAAAACTCCAAATGGAGCGCTCTCAATGGCGTTGGAAAGTAGACATCCAGAACTTTCCAGAAATATATAATAGTCCATACTTTATTTGGGAATTGATGACGTAAATTGGCGCTCAACGCCAGTTTCATGTTGCTGTCTGGAGTAAAACGCCAGAAACACGTCACGACCCGGAGTTGAACGCCCAAAACATGTTACAACTTGGCGTTCAACTCCAATAAAAGCCTTAGCTCGTGGATAGACCAAGCTCAGCCCAAACATACACCAAGTGGGCCCCGGAAGTGGATTATGCATCAATTACTTACTCATGTAAACCCTAGTAGCTAGTTTATTATAAATAGGACTTTTTACTAGTGTATCAGACATCTCTGGACGCCTAGTCCTTAGACTATGGGGGCTGGCCATTCGGCCATGCCTGAACCTTTCACTTATGTATTTTCAACGGTGGAGTTTCTACACACCATAGATTAAGGGTGTGGAGCTCTGCTGTACCTCAAGTTTCAATACAATTACTATTATTTTCTATTCAATTCCTTTTTAGTCCTATTCTAAGAAATTCGTTGCACTTCAACTTGATGAATGTGATGATCCGTAACACTCATCATCATTCTTACCTATGAACGCGCGTGACTGACAACCACTTCCATTCTACCTTAGGCCGGGCGCATATCTCTTAGATTCCCCAACAGAATCTTCGTGGTATAAGCTAGATAGATGGTGGAATTCATGGGAATCCGGAAAGTCTAACCTTGTCTGTGGTATTCCGAGTAGGATTCCAGAAATCCGGAAAGTATAACCTTGTCTGTGGTATTCCGAGTAGGATTCCGGGATTGAATGACTGTGACGAGCTTCAAACTCCTGAAGGCTGGGCGTTAGTGATAGACGCAAAAGAATCAAGGGATTCTATTCCAACCTGATTGAGAACCAACAGATGATTAGCTGTGCTGTGACAGAGCATAGGACCATTTTCACTGAGAGGATGGGATGTAGCCTTTGACAACGGTGATGCCCTACATACAGCTTTCCATGGAAAGGAGTATGAAGAAATTGGATGAATGTAATAAGAAAGTAGAGATTCAAGAGGAGCACAGCATCTCCATACGCCTATCTGAAATTCCCACTATTGATTCACATAAGTATTTCTATCCCATTTTATTTTCTGTTTATTATTAATTTTCGAACTTATCATAAACCAATTTAATCTGCCTAACTGAGATTTACAAGGTGACCATAGCTTGCTTCATACCAACAATCTCCGTGGGATCGACCCTTACTCACGTAAGGTATTACTTGGACGACCCAGTGCACTTGCTGGTTAGTTGAACGGAGTTGTGAGATTCTCTAACAGTGCCTGTAACTCTTTTGGTCCAACAACAACACTAAGTTGTTAGTGCCATTACCAGGGATTATTAAGATCCCAATTCATCATACCATGATCTCTTTGGGGTATTCTTGATAGAGCCAATATTTAAATTTAATACAAGTACAAAGAGACCAACTTTGAGGATCACAATTTCGTGCACCATTAGCCTGCCCCAAGTATAGTTTCATTAAGTCTATACTAAAACAGTTTAACTTTTCATATAATACCTAATCCAATTCGCAATTCAAAGACTAACTATGTTGCCCTAGTTCGTTCGCTAGTCTCTGTCTATTTTTCTGTCATTAATACTTTACAGACTTTTACTTCGATTTTTATCTTTTCTTCAATTTTTTATCTCTTATTTATCTTTGCCTCACTAATATGTTCTTACCTCTCCCTAAGTGTCTTATGAATGTAATTATGATATCATGCGCTTAAAGCTGTCTTTCTAAAACTTTTACAGAAAACTGACTTTTCCGCATTTTTTTATTATTTTTATTAAAATATTATTTTTAATTAAATATTATTATTTAATATTTTATTATTATTTATTATTTTATTATTAAATTTTTCAAAATTACCCCCACTTTAACTTTTAACCTTTAAGATTTATTTTTCACTTTCAAAATTAACTTTTTATCCCGGTAACTTTTAATATTTCTACTTTAACCACCCTAACTTTCAGAAATTACTAAATAACCCCTTAAACACCAAAAAATTTACTTCCTTGCCCTTTTAAGGATCTAAAACATGTTCTTCACTGTTCTTTATCACACTCAAAGTGTTCTTCGTGTTCTTCATAAATTCTTCAGATTCTTTCTCTGTTTTTACCCGTTTTTCAGTCTTTTCAGCAACCGACTTTTACCATAATTCATAATAAATTAGCAGCCACTAAAACCCCATCTTTTCAACATGATATTAACACAAACTGAACCTCAATTTAGGCCTAGGATTTTGTTTTCCCAGCTGCTCCAAGAACATGAACTTAAAGCTTGAATTTCATCAAATTTCATCAAAATTTTACCAAATTTTCACCAAGAATCAATCATATATGCAACAAATTTTTAGCACAGCCAAATTATAAAACATTCACACAAATCGAACACAAATAATAAAGATTAATTTCGTGACACCCTACCTGGTTTGCTGCTCCTAATTCAGTTAAACTTGCAGGTGGTCCGTAAGCACTTTTTCCTCCTAAATCACATCAAGAACAACTTTAAATCCCAAAACCCTAAACTAACCAAATCTCCCTCAGCACGTTAGGAAGTGATTTCTAACCGTAGACTTGCTGGAAAGTCACGTTTCTTGGCCCTCAAGTCAAGTTAAGCATGATTCCTAAGGAAGAACATCAAGAAAACACATATTTAGGCATGTTTCCTTGAAATTGAATCAAAAGAGAGATGGTGCAGCCAACTCACATTGATTCAAGCCTTGATAAGTAATATGATCATGTAGAGAAAGAAGAGAGGATCATTTTGGTCGGATTGGAATTTTGATTTGAGTTTTAGTTCAGCAGAAATCAAGCTTTGAAGATTTGGAACTAAGAAATTTTCTCTCTTTTTCTCTCTACCTATTTTCGGCCAAAGGGAGTAAATGACCAGCCTTGGAGTGTCTTGGGGTGTAGGGTGAGTTGTGATTAGTTGGCTTGGAGGTGGATTAAAAAAATATTAAAATATCTCAGGTGTATAACTACTAAAACTAGATATATCAGAACACTTGTAAATGACACTAGTAACATATTTTTTGTGAGAATAAAACATGTATAATGACGCCTTAGCATTGCTAAAGTTATTAGAGAGTGCTGGTGCTAAGCTGCACCAGTAAACTGTGAACCTGGTTAAACCGACTTCCTATTTTAACTAAAACAGACCAGGTAACCTTATAATATCATTCAAGAAGCTTTTAATACTAATATAATGATAATATTATCCTATTATCTCTCTTCTCTCTTGAATCGAGTCCGGTTCGTCAAACTAAGACTAGTTACGAAAAACTGGATCAAAACTCCTGACCGATACGGTTCAAAAACTATGTTCTTCGTGACTGCGTTATCGAGCTTGCCTCAGAAAAGGTTATAACTTAAAGATGGCATAATGACAATGAGGATTGAGATACTTGATGATATATCATACCTTCTCCCCTTATTGATCCTCCGGAGTTCTCCGTACTTTTAGAAAAGATCTCGCGTACTCGAAAACTGGGGTTGTTACAAGAACCACCACCATATGCCTATGAGCCATATCCTCAACATAGCCCTCGACCATACTCACAAGCCCCTTTCCACCAATGATGCCAAGCATCTAGGCCAGTTTCACTGACCTTTTCTTTACTGTTTTAGGATAGTTTCATGCATTTTCCTAGTGAATATGGCAAGTTTTGGGTGAAAATACACTTACACCTTCATTTAAGCAACTATTGTGAATTTTGCATGATTTCATGAGATTTTTGCCAGAATTGCATGATAATTTGATGATGCATAATCTCATGACTTTGGCTAGAGCTTTGATGCACTTTAATTGCTTGATTTCAGGACAAATGAAGCATGGAAGAACCACGTTAGCATTCATGTTAACTTAGTTAATGTGACTACTAATGTGGGATGGCAAAGAGCTTGCAACGTTAATGAGAAAAGCGATCACCAATAACGCCTGCGAAGCCATTCATAGCTTACGTTAAGAGCCACGTTAACTAAGTTAACGTGGTACTTAATGTAGAAGAAAAAGAAGACTACACGTTAACGAGAAACATGAACTCCAATAACATTTCTCCTCAACGTTAGTGGTAAAAGTGAACACCACTAACGTTGGGAAACTAGGCAATGCCCCACGTTAAGAGTCACGTTAACTTAGTTAACGTGAACTCCAACGTGGAAGAGGATCAACAATGCTAACGTTAGTGACACTCACTTTTGTCACTAACGTTGGATCATTAGCATTGCCTACGTTAACTCTCACGTTAAGATTGTTAACGTGAAAGTTAACGTGGAGTTGAATTCAAAGAACCAATGTTAGTGACACTCACTTTTGTCACTAACGTTGGGAGATGGCTTCATTACTACGTTAAGAGCCATGTTAACTTAGTTAACGTGGGTTCTAACATAGGGACTTAAGGCAATTTGAGCGTTAGTGACAAAGGTGAGTGTAACTAATGCTCTCGAAGGTGATAGATACCTACGTTAAGAGCTACGTTAGCCAAGCTAACGTGAGATCTAACGTAGGGGCAAAGAGGCAAGCAACGTTAATGGGAAAAGTGATTCCCATTAACGTTTGCGAAAAGGTGCACAAGCCAATGTTAATGGGAAAAGTGAGTCCCATTAATGTTGGCCAAGGATTGAGTAAAAAACGTTAGTATTCACGTTAAGATTACTAACGTTGGAATTAACGTGGGTATATAAGGGTGGAACATTAGTGGAAAAAGTGAATGCCACTAACGTTCTCGCATCCAAAATGTTACTCAACGTTAATCTCACTAAATGCCCAAGCCTAATTCATATTTCTATGCAAGCTGGGCCCACTAAAGATGAGAATTGATTCAACTCAAGGTCCAGAGCCCACATCCAAGACTTGAAGAACTCACTAGAAGATCATGAGGAGTAGTATATATAGGAGTAGTTTTGAACTAGAGAGAAGCTTAGCACTTTTGGGAACTACTCTCTGCATATTTACTTTTCTGTACTTCTAGCATGGATTCTTCTTTTCTGCCATTTTTCATTCCTACAACTATGAACAACTAACCCCTTTCATTGGGTTAGGGAGCTCTGTTGTAATTTGATGGATCAATTATAGTTTTCATTCTTCTTCTTCTTTCTTTTCTCTTGATCTTACTAGAAAGCTTTTGATCTTAATTCAATTGGTTAGTTGTCTTGGAAAAGAAACTCTCCATAATTGGATCTCATTTGAACCTTAGAAAAGGGATGAGTAAATCATGCTAGAAATGCTTTCTCATGTTAGACCAAATTGGGGTTTGGTTGGATATTGTGACATTTAATCCTCCCAACACTTTGATTTGGAAATACATGTGGTATAATCAGTGACCACACTTTCATCTCTTCCCATGAGCAATTAAATCAAGGAATTGGGCAATTGTTCAAGCTTAGAGAGATTGGATTGCCAAGGAATTGGTATCCAATCACTTAAGATTGCCAAGGAGATTAATGAATGCATTGATTGAGGAAGAGATGAGAATGAACTTGATCCAGAGAATGCAATATCTCCTAAACCCAATGATCTCCCCATTTCTGATCTTACCCATTCTATTTACTTTCTACCATTTAAATTCCTATTTATTATCCCAACTCCCCATTTAAGATTCTGCACTTTAATTTCTATTATTTACTTTCTAGTCATTTAAATTTATGCATCTCAATCTTAATTCTATTTAGCTCAACTAGCATATTATTCTAACTAAAAATTGCTTGACCAATCAATCCCTGTGGGATTCGACCTCACTCTATTGTGAGTTTTACTTGACGACAATTCGGTATACTTGCCGAAGGGAAATTTGTTAAGAGACAAGTTTTCATGCATCAAGTTTATGGCGCCGTTGCCGGGGATTGATTTTGAATCAACAATGATTAAGTTAGAAAATCACTAGATTGAGCATTTTTTTTATTTTGTTATTCGTTTTTTTTATTATTCAGTCAATTTACCTTAGTTTGTTTTTAATTTCTTCCTCATCCCCTATACCCTCTCTATTTTCTGTTCTCTTTTTCTTAGTTGATCATAATTCAGCTCACTAACCCACTATCTGTTTGATAAATTGCATCACTCACACTAACAATTACTCTAACAAGAATAGTCTTCACTATACCTCCTGTTGTGCAATCTATTTGTTGTATGACAGGGAGAAGAGAAGGAGTCTCAACATCCTTTGATTCAGAACCTAAAAGAATCCTTTGGAGGCTAAGAAGGGAGGCAAGAGGAAAAAGGATTATTGGTGCTGAGGAAGAGGAAGAATACTTTGAACCCAACATGGAAGAGAATTTGGAGAACAATCATGAAGAAGAAGCTCATAATCATGCCAGAGAAGGCCATGCAAACCGGGCTGGGCAAGAAAGGAGGGTCTTAGGATCCTATATCAATCCTAATCCAGGAAACTGTGGAAGCAGCATTCAGAAGCCCACCATACATGCCAACAATTTCAAGCTAAAACCTCAGCTCATCACCCTTGTGCAGAATAATTGCTCATTTGGAGGAGGTGCTCAAGAAGATCCTAATCAACACTTGACCACCTTCTTGAGGATTTGTGACACAGTGAAGTCCAATGGAGTCCACCCGGATGTCTATAGGTTGCTCTTGTTCCCTTTTTCACTCAGGGACAAGGCATCCAAATGGCTTGAATCCTTCCCAAAAGAAAGCTTAACTAATTGGGAAGAAGTGGTAAACAAGTTTTTATCAAGATTTTATCCCCCTCAAAGGATTAATAGGCTAAGAACTGAGGTACAGACTTTTAGACAACAAGATGGTGAGACACTTTATGAAGCATGGGAGAGATTCAAAGACTTGACAAGGAGATGCCCACCAGAGATGTTTAATGAGTGGGTTCAACTTCACATCTTCTATGAAGGTCTTTCCTATGAGTCAAAGAAGGTTGTGGATCATTCATCAGAAGGCTCTTTAAACAAGAAGGAAATCATTGAAGAAGCCATAGATGTCATTGAAACAGTTGCTGAGAATGACTACTTCTATGCCTCTGAAAGAAGTAACACTAGAGGAGTAATGGAGCTGAACCACATGGATGCACTGTTAGCCCAAAACAAGATGATCACCAAGTAGCTAGCAGATCTTATCAAGAAGGTGGAAGAGAACCAAGTTGCAGCAGCCATCACCTCATCACCAGCTCAAGAAGGAGTAAACATATGAGAAGAAGGTGACTGGGAGCAAGCCAACTATGTGGGAAACTCACCTAGACAAGTCCATGATCCATACTCCAAAACTTACAACTCTGGATGGAGAAATCACCCCAACTTTAGATGGGGAAATCAACAAGACCAAGGGCAAGATTAGAGACGCCCCAACTTCAATTTCAACAACAATGCTACTCATCAAAACACCTCACAGAGATACTATCAACATCCATCTAACCAACCTTCTCAACTACCTAATCTCAACCCATCATCATTAACAGATGATAGGCTTTCAAAGATTGAGGCTCTATGATGAGCGGATAATTTGTACGCTTTTTGGCATTATTTTTAGTATGTTTTTAGTATGATCTAGTTAGTTTTTAGTATATTTTTATTAGTTTTTAGTCAAAATTCACTTTTCTGGACTTTACTATGAGTTTGTGTATTTTTCTGTGATTTCAGGTATTTTCTGGCTGAAATTGAGGGACCTGAGCAAAGATCTGATTCAGAGACTGAAAAGGACTGCAGATGCTGTTGGATTCTGACCTCTCTGCACTCGAAGTGAATTTTCTGGAGCTACAGAAGCCCAATTGGCGCCCTCTCAACGGCGTTGGAAAGTAGACATCCTGGGCTTTCCAGAAATATATGATAGTCCATACTTTGCCCAAGATTTGATGGCCCAAACCGGCATTCAAAGTCACCCTCAGGAATTCCAGCGTTAAACGCCGTAACTGGCACCAAAATGGGAGTTAAACGCCCAAACTGGCACTAAAGCTGGCGTTTAACTCCAAGAAGAGTCTCTACACGAAAATGCTTCATTGCTCAGCCCAAGCACACACCAAGTGGGCCCGGAAGTGGATTTTTATGTCATTTACTCATTTCTGTAAACCTTAGGCTACTAGTTCTCTATAAGTTGGACCGTTTACTATTGTATTTGTAGACTTTGGTAGCTATCTTCATTTTTATGCTATCTTAGATCACTGGGAGGCTGGACTCACGGCCATGCCTAGACCTTGTTCTTATGTATTTTCAACGGTGGAGTTTCTACACACCATAGATTAAGGTGTGGAGCTCTGCTGTACCTCGAGTATTAATGCAATTGCTATTGTTCTTCCATTCAATTCCACTTGTTCTTGTTCTAAGATATCACTTGTTCTTCAACTTGATGAATATGATGATCCGTGACACTCATCAT
>NC_029781.3:33541050-33543335 GCF_000817695.3 Arachis duranensis
CGTAAGGTTTATTACTTGGACGACCCAGTGCACTTGCTGGGTTAGTTGTGCGAAGTTGTGTAATGCCATGGTATTGAACACCAAGTTTTTGGGGTTCATGACCGGGGATTATGAGAGTTGTTAAAAGTATTGTTCACAATTTCGCGCACCAAGTTTTTGGCGCCGTTGCCGGGGATTGTTCAAGTTTTGAGCAAGCTTTTGGTCCGGTAACATCAGTGCCAAGATCCGGCAACAGCACCAAGTTTTTGGCGCCGTTTCCGGGGATTGTTCAGTTTGGACAACTGACGGTTCATCTTGTTGCTTAGATTAGGTATTTATTTTTTCGAAATTCTTGAAGATGAATTCTAGAGTTTCATGATGATTTGTTGAAGTCTGGCTGGCTGAGAAGCCATGTCTAATTTCATTGGACCGAGGTTCCAACTTATCATTACAAGAGCTTGTTGATTTTTATCAATCTTGCTTTTGGAGCAGTGATCTGCTAAGGCTTGGCTGGCCATTGGCCATGTCTAGTGTTTTGGACCGAAGCTTTCTTTGAAAGCTTGACTGGCTGTGAAGCCATGTCTAATTCCTGGACCGGAGTCTTAGACTAGCATTGCACTGATTCCTGGAATTCTCATTAAGAATTTTGATATCTTTTTCCATTTAATTTTCGAAAAAACACAAAAAATTTTAAAAAAAATCATAAAATCCAAAAATTTCTTGCTTGAGTCTAGTGTCTCATCTTAAGTTTGGTGTCAATTGCATGCATTCATTCATGTGTCTTAAGGATTTTCAAGTAATTCTTGATAATTTTCGTGCTCTGATCTTTGAATTTAATTGACTTGAGTTTTTTGTGTGTCTCATATGCATTTTCATTTTGTTAGTGTCAGTAGTATACAAACTGCTAAGTTTGGTGTCTTGCATGCATTGTTATTTGATTCTTGTTGCATATTGATTTTTCCTTATTATTAAAAATCCAAAAATATTTTTAATTTGTGTCTTCTCAAGTCAATAATACAGAGAACTAAAGATTCAGAACATACAGCAGAGGAATTGCACAGAAAAAGCTGGGCGTTCAAAACGCCCAGTGAAGAAGGACAGACGGGCGTTTAAATGCCAGCCAGGGTACCTGGTTGGGCGTTTAACGCCCAAAAGGGTATAGTTTTGGGCGTTAAACGCCAGAATGTGCACCATTCTGGGCGTTTAACGCCAGGATGGCACAAGAGGGAAGATTCTGTTTTTCAATGCAATTTTTTTTCAGGTTTTCAAAGTTTTTCAAAATCAAATCTTTTTCAAATCATATCTTTTCAATCATATGTTTTCAAAATCAACTTCTTTCCTTTTTCAAAGATACTTGCTATCAATTAATGATTTGATTCAACATTTCAAGTATGTTGCCTTTTCTGTTGAGAAAGGTTTAATGTTTGGATCATATCTTTTCTTGATATCCAAGTCATTATTTTTTAAAATCAAATCTTTTTAAAATGTTTTTCAAATCATATCTTCTCACATCCTTCTATTTATGGACTAACACTGTTCCTTAATGCAAAATTCGAACTCCATCTTCTTTGATAAGTTCGAATTTTCTACTTCTGCCTTCCATTTTTCTTTTCCTCTGACACCTCAAAGAATCTCTATACTGTGACATAGAGGATTCTATATTTCCTTGTTCTCTTCTCTTTTTTATGAGCAGGAGCAAAGACAAAAGCATTCTTGTTGAGGCTGACCCTGAACCTGAAAGGACCTTAAAGCGAAAGCTAAGAGAAGCTAAGGTACAAATCTCTGTAGAGGACCTAACAGAAATCTTCAAAGAAAAAGAACCCATGGCAGCCGAAAATAACAACAATGCTAACAATGCAAGGAAGGTGCTGGGTGACTTTACTGCACCTACTCCCGACTTCTATGGGAGAAGCATTTCTATCCCTGCCATTAGAGCAAACAACTTTGAGCTTAAGCCTCAATTAGTTTCTCTAATGCAACAGAATTGCAAGTTCCATGGACTTCCATTGGAAGATCCTCATCAGTTTTTAGCTGAATTCTTGCAGTTCTGTGACACTGTCAAGACTAATGGGGTTGACCCTGAGGTCTACAGACTTATGCTATTCCCTTTTGCTATAAGAGACAGAGCTAGAACATGGTTGGACTCTCAACCTAAAGAAAGCCTGGACTTTTGGGAAAAGCTAGTCAATGCCTTCTTGGCAAAGTTCTTTCCACATCAAAAATTGAGTAAGCTTAGAGTGGAAGTCCAAACCTTCAGACAGAAGGAAGGAGAATCCCTCTATGAAGCTTGGGAAAGATACAAACAA
>NC_029781.3:33543446-33545723 GCF_000817695.3 Arachis duranensis
TCTGAACTGTCCAAGATGTCTTTGGATAGCTCTGCTGGAGGATCTCTTTATCTGAAGAAGACGCCTACAGAAGCTCAAGAACTAATTGAAATGGTTGCAAATAACCAATTCATGTACACTTCTGAAAGGAATCCTGTGAACACTGGTACTAGTCAGAAGAAAGGAGTTCTTGAGATTGACACTCTGAATGCCATATTGGCTCAGAACAAAATATTGACTCAACAAGTCAATATGATTTCTCAAAGTCTGTCTGGAATGCAAAATGCACCAAGCAGTACTAAGGAAGCTTCATCTGAGGAAGAAGCTTATGATCCTGAGAACCCTTCAATGGAAGAGGTGAGTTACATGGGAGAACCCTATGGAAACACCTATAATCCTTTATGGAGGAATCATCCAAATCTTTCATGGAAGGATCAACAGAGACCTCAACAAGGTTTCAACAACAGTAATAGTGGAAGAAACAGGTTTAGCAATAGCAAGCCTTTTCCATCATCTTCTCAGCAACAGACAGAGAGTTCTAAGCAGAATAACTCTGACTTAGCAACCATGGTCTCTGATCTAATCAAAACCACTCAAAGTTTCATGACTGAAACAAGGTCCTCCATTAAAAATTTGGAAGGACAAGTGGGTCAGCTGATACGTAAAAATTTAGATTTCACGTGCAACCGGCAAGTATACCGGGTCGTATCAAGTAATAAAACTCACAAAGAGTGAGGTCGATCCCATGGAGATTGGTAGATTAAGCAACTTTAGTTAAATGGTAGATCTAGTCAAGCGAACATAGTTTTGATTTCATGAGCATTTTGATTTTTGAACATAGTTGCAAGAATTTAAATGGCAAAGAGTGTAAAGAACTAAGAGAAAGAAATAAAGGGAAAGTAAATAACGGAAACTTAAAGTGCAAGAAACTTAAATGACATCAAAAGTAAATTGCAAGAAAATAATGTGCTGAATTCTAAAGAGCAAAATAGTAAATAGCAAGAAATAAAGAAACAGAATGTAAATGACAAGAATAATAAATTGCAAGAGTGTAGAAGGGAATTGGGAAATGGGTATTCAAACACTAAGAGCAAAAGAAATGAGAATTAATGATAGAGAGGATCATTAGGGATCAGAGATGCAAGTTTTCATGAATTGATGTTAGTCAAATCCTTCTCAATCATGGGTATAGATCCATGGCAAGTGGGTGATTGAATCCCAATCTCTTGGTGATTCAATCTCTCTCAACATAACCAATTGCCACTCTCATGATCTAATTGTTCATGAGAAGAGATGAAGCTCAAATCCAATCCAGCCACACAACTCCCATAATCTCAACCAAGGAGAGTTACATCTCACATACTAACCAAGGTGTATTGATTAAAGAAATCATGAAAGGATGAACTCTAAACTGAATTATGTGGCTCATTCCTCAAATTCACCACATAATTCATATAGATTAACCCCGCTCTCGATGGTGGTTGTTGCTTAAAGCTTAAGAGATGAAGAAGAGAAGTTCCAAGAAGAACCAAGAATGCTCTCCGGGTATCCTCCCGGAAGTGCTCAAGAGTTCTCAAGTAAAAGTACTACAAGTATGAAAAAGTTCTAAGTGTCAAAAAGTGTAAAAAAAGTCCTCTACAAGTACACCAATCTCTTCTATTTATACTACTCCTAAAACTTCTTCAGAGATCTTCAATTTGGGCTAGCAATGTGGGCTTTCTCATTGTTGAATTCTTGGCTCAATGGAAGAAGTTGCTGGCCTTTGTGAGGAACAGAGGAAGCAGAGCAAGTTGTCATCAATTCTAGCCCATTGAGGGGCGTTGTTGGCAATAACTCCAGGCATAATGCACGTTGGCAGCGTGCAAGTTGCTGGCCTTAATGCACGTTGGCAACGTGCATCACAATTTCCTGGAAGTGAAGTTTGAGACTTGGGCGTTGCTAGCCCAAGTTGTTGCTAACAACTTGCTTTTCCCCTTCTTGGCTCTATTTTCATGCTAAATGTAGCCCAGAATTTGAGTGTCAACCTTCTGCTTCAATATGGACTATTATACATTATTGGAAATCTCTTGAAGCCTATTTTCCAATGCCACTGGAATCACCTCAATTGGACTTTCCTAGCTCAAGTTATGCTTCCTCAAAGAAGGTAAGGTTAAGCAGCCAAGTTGTTGCCAAAAACGCACCTTCAATCCCAAGTTGGCAACGTGCTCGTGCCTAGCCTCCCAAGGCAGGGGCTTGGGGCTGGCGTTGTTGCAAAACACGCCCCCTTGCTAGCACGTTGGCAACGTGCTCGTGCCCCCC
>NC_029781.3:33547235-33547636 GCF_000817695.3 Arachis duranensis
AGATGAGAAACTTCAATTAAATAAAATCCAATGCAATTGAGCAACAATTAATCATACTAGCTTTCCAATACTTGTATGCACATGCTAAACTCTTCTTGGTGTGTGCTTGGGCTGAGCATTGAAGCATTTTCGTGTAGATACTCTTCTTGGAGTTAAACTCCAGCTTTGGTGCCAGTTTGGGCGTTTAACTCCCATCCTTGTGCCAGTTCCGGCGTTTAACGCTGGGAATTCTGATGGTGACTCTGAAGGCCGGTTTGGGCCATCAAATCTTGGGCAAAGTATAGACTCTTATATATTTCTGGAAAGCCCAGGATGTCTATTTTCCAACGCCATTGAGAGCGCGCCAATTGGTCTTCTGTAGCTCCAGAAAATCCACTTCGAGTGCAGGGAGGTCAGAATCC
>NC_029781.3:33547779-33554594 GCF_000817695.3 Arachis duranensis
AATTTCAGCCAGAAAATACCTGAAATCATAGAAAAACACACAAACTCATAGTAAAGTCCAGAAAAGTGAATTTTAACTAAAAACTAACTAAAACATACTAAAAACAATGCCAAAAGTGTACAAATTATCCGCTCATCACAACAGCAAACTTAAATTGTTGCTTGTCCCCAAGCAACTGAAAATCAAATAAGATAAAAAGAAGAGAATATGCAATGAATTCCAAAAACATCTATGAAGATCAGTATTAATTAGATGAGCGGGGCTTTTAGCTTTTTGCCTCTGAGCAGTTTTGGCATCTCACTCTATCCTTTGAAATTCAGAATGATTGGCTTCTTTAGGAACTTAGAATCCAGATAGTGTCATTGATTCTCCTAGTTAAGTATGATGATTATTGAACACAGCTACTTATTGAGTCTTGGCCGTGGCCCAAAGCACTCTGTCTTCCAGTATTACCACCGGATACATACATGCCACAGACACATAATTGGGTGATCCTTTTCAGATTGTGACTCAGCTTTGCTAGAGTCCCTAATTAGAGGTGTCCAGGGTTCTTAAGCACACTCTTTTTGCCTTGGATCACAACTTTATTTCTTTCTTTTTTTCTTTTTTTTCTTTTTCTCTTTCTCCCCTTTTTTCGTTTTTTTTCTCTCTTTTTTTTTCGCTTCTCTTTTTTTTGTATTCACTGCTTTTTCTTGCTTCAAGAATCATTTTTATGATTTTTCAGATCCTCAGTAACATGTCTCCTTTTTCATCATTCTTTCAAGAGCCAAGAATTGCAAATTCAAGATACATATGTACTGTTTAAGCATACATTCAGAAAACAAAAGTATTGCCACCACATCAAAATAATTAAACTGTTATAAAATTCAAAATTCATGCAATTCTTCTCTTTTTCAATTAAGAACATTTTTCATTCAAGAAAGTTGATGGATTCATAGGACATTCATAACTTTAAGGCATGGACACTAAGACACTAATGATCACAAGACACAAACATAGCTAAACATAAGCATAATTTTCGAAAAACAGAAAATAAAGAACAAGGAAATTAAAGAATGGGTCCACCTTAGTGATGGCGGCTTGTTCTTCCTCTTGAAGATCCTATGGAGTGCTTGAGCTCCTCAATGTCTCTTCCTTGCATTTGTTGCTCCTCTCTCATGATTCTTTGGTCTTCTCTAATTTCATGGAGGATAATGGAATGTTCTTGGTCCTCCACCCTTAGTTGTCCCATGTTGGAACTCAATTCTCCTAGGGAGGTGTTTAGTTGCTCCCAATAGTTTTGTGGAGGAAAATGCATCCCTTGAGGTATCTCAGGAATTTGATGATGAGAGGGATCTCTTGTTTGCTCCATCCTTTTCTTAGTGATGGGCTTGTCCTCATCAATAGGGATGTCTCCCTCTATGTCAACTCCAACGCCACAGGCTTGAGGTCATGCCTTCTCAATTGAACCGGCTTTCCTCTTGAATCTCTCTTCCATTGGGCGCCCTCTTCACAAATGACTGTGAGGACTTGGTCGAACCTTTGATCAAAGTTGACCCTTCTAGTGTAAGGATGTTCATCTTCTTGCATCATGGGCAAGTTGAACGCCAACCTCACACTTTCCGGACTAAAATCCAAGTATTTCCCCCGAACCATAGTAAGCCAATTCTTTGGATCCGGGTTCACACTTTGATCATGGTTCTTGGTGATCCATGCATTGGCATAGAACTCTTGAACCATTAAGATTCTGACTTGTTGAATGGGGTTGGTAAGAACTTCCCAACCTCTCCTTCGGATCTCATGCCGGATCTCCGGATATTCACTCTTTTTGAGTTTGAAAGGGACCTCGGGGATCACCTTCTTCAAGGCCACAACTTCATAGAAGTGGTCTTGATGTACCCTTGAGATGAATCTTTCCATCTCCCATGACTCAGATGTGAAAGCTTTTGCCTTCCCTTTCCTCTTTCTAGAGGTTTCTCCGGCCTTGGATGCCATAAATGGTTATGGAAAAACAAAAAGCAATGCTTTTACCACACCAAACTTAAAAGGTTTGCTCGTCCTCGAGCAAAAGAGAAAAGAAGATAGTAGAAGAAGAAGAAATGAAGGAGATGGAAATGGCTTTGTGGTTCGGCCAAAGGGGAGGAAGTAGTGTTTAGGTTGTGTGAAAATGAAGGAGTGAAGATGGGTTTATATAGGAGTGGAGAGGGGGTGTATGGTTCGACCATTATGGGTGGGTTTGGGAGGGAAAATGATTTGAATTTGAATGGTGGGGTAGGTGGGGTTTGATGAAGGATGGATGTGAGTGGTGAAGAGAAAGATGGGATTTGATAGGTGAAGGGTTTTTGGGGAAGAGGTGTTGAAGTGATTGGTGAATGGGTGAAGAAGAGAGAGAGAGTGGTGGGGTAGGTAGGGATCCTGTGGGGTCCACAGATCCTGAGGTGTCAAGGAAAAGTCATCCCTGCACCAAGTGGCGAGCAAAATTGCTCTCTGTGCCAATTCTGGCGTTAAACGCCGGGCTGGTGCCCATTTCTGGCGTTTAACGCCAACTTCTTGCCCTTTACTGGCGTTTAAACGCCAGCAGGTTCTTCCTCCAGGGTGTGCTATTTTTCTTTCTATTTTTCATTTTTGTTTTTGCTTTTTCCATTGATTTTGTGACTTCTCATGATCATCAACCTACAGAAAAAATAAAATAACAAATAAAATATAACATTGGGTTACCTCCCAACAGGCGCTTCTTTAATGTCAGTAGCTTGACAGAGGGCTCTCATGGAGCCTCACAGATGCTCAGAGCAATGTTGGAACATCCCAACACCAAACTTAGATTTTGAATGTGGGGGTTCAACACCAAACTTAGAGGTTGGTTGTGGCCTCCCAACACCAAACTTAGAGTTTGACTGTGGGGGCTCTGCTTGGCTCTGTTTTGAGAGAAGCTCTTCATGCTTCCTCTCCATGGTGACATAGGGATATCCTTAAGCCTTAAACACTAAGGATTCTTCATTCACTTGAATGATCAATTCTCCTCTGTCCACATCAATCACAGCCTTTGCTGTGGCTAGGAAAGGTTTGCCAAGGATGATGGATTCATCCATGCACTTCCCAGTCTCTAGGACTATGAAATCAGCAGGGATGTAATGGTCTTCAACTTTTACCAGAACATCCTCTACAAGTCCATAAGCTTGTTTTCTTGAAGTGTCTGCCATCTCTAGTGAGATTTTTGCAGCTTGCACCTCAAATATCCCTAGCTTCTCTATTACAGAGAGAGGCATGAGGTTTATACTTGACCCTAGGTCACACAAGGCCTTCTTGAAGGTCATGGTGCCTATGGTACAAGGTATTGAGAACTTCCTAGGATCTTGTCTCTTTTGAGGTAGTTTATGCCTAGACAAGTCATCCAGTTCTTTGGTGAGCAAAGGGGGTTCATCCTCCCAAGTCTCATTACCAAATAACTTGTCATTTGGCTTCATGATTGCTCCAAGGTATTTAGCAACTTGCTCTTCAGTGACATACTCATCCTCTTTAGAGGAAGAATACTCATCAGAGCTCATGAATGGCAGAAGTAAATTCAATGGAATCTCTATGGTCTCATTTTGAGCCTCAGATTCCCATGGTTCCTCATTGGGGAACTCATTGGAGGCTAGTGGATGTCCATTGAGGTCTTCCTCAGTGGCATTCACTGCCTCTTCCTCCTCTCCAAATTCGGCCATGTTGATGGCCTTGCACTCTCCTTTTGGATTTTCTTCTGTATTGCTTGGAAGAGTACTAGGAGGGAGTTCAGTAATTTTCTTGCTTAGCTGACCCACTTGTCCCTCCAAGTTTCTAATGGAGGATCTTGTTTCAGTCATGAAACTTTGAGTGGTTTTGATTAGATCAGAGACCATGGTCGCTAAGTCAGAGGTGTTCTGCTTAGAACTCTCTGTCTGTTGCTGAGAAGATGATGGAAAAGGCTTGCCATTGCTAAACCTGTTTCTTCCACCATTATTATTGTTGTTGAAACCTTGTTGAGGTCTCTGTTGATCCTTCCATGAGAGATTTGGATGATTTCTCCATGAAGGATTATAGATGTTTCCATAGGGTTCTCCCATGTAATTTACATCTTCCATTGAAGGGTTCTCAGGATCATAAGCTTCTTCTTCAGATGAAGCTTCCTTAGTACTGCTTGGTGCATTTTGCATTCCAGACAGACTTTGAGAAATCATATTGACTTGTTGAGTCAATATTTTGTTCTGAGCCAATATGGCATTCAGAGTGTCAATCTCAAGAACTCCTTTCTCCTGATTTGTCCCATTGTTCACAGGATTTCTTTCAGAAGTGTACATGAATTGGTTATTGGCAACCATTTCAATTAGTTCTTGAGCTTCTGTAGGCGTCTTCTTCAGATGAAGAGATCCTCCAGCAGAGCTATCCAAAGACATCTTGGACAGTTCAGACAGACCATCATAGAAAATACCTATGATGCTCCATTCAGAAAGCATGTCAAAGGGACACTTTCTGATTAATTGTTTGTATCTGTCTGAAGGTTTGGACTTCCACTCTAAGCTTACTCAATTTTTGAGGTGGAAAGAACTTTTGCCAAGAAGGCATTGACTAGCTTTTCCCAAGAGTTCAGGCTTTCTTTAAGTTGTGAGTCCAACCATATCCTAGCTCTGTCTCTTACAGCAAAAGGGAATAGCATAAGTCTGTAGACCTCAGGGTCAACCCCATTAGTCTTGACAGTGTCACAGATTTGTAAGAACTCAGCTAAAAACTGATGAGGATCTTCTAATGGAAGTCCATGGAACTTGCAATTCTGTTGCATTAGAGAAATTAATTGAGGCTTAAGCTCAAAGTTGTTTGCTCCAATGGCAGGGATAGAGATGCTTCTCCCATAGAAGTCGGGAGTAGGTACAGTAAAGTCACCCAGCACCTTCCTTGCATTGTTGGCATTGTTGTTGTTTTCGGCTGCCATGGGTTTCTTTTGTCTTTGCTTCTGCTTATATGAAAGAGAAGAAAACAAGGAAATATGGAATCCTCTATGTCACAGTATAGAGATTCCTTGAGGTGTCAGAGGAAAAGAAAACTAGAAGGCAGAAGTAGAAGAATTCAAACTTATCAAAAGAGATGGAGTTCGAATTGTTCATTGAGGAATAGTGTTAGTCCATAAATAGAAGGAGGTGAGAAGAGGGGAAGAAATTTTCGGAAATAAATGAAAAAGATTTTAAAAATATTTTGAAAAACTTTAATTGATTTTCGAAAACCAAGATTGAGAAAGAAGTAAATTGATTTTTGAAAAAGATTTTGAAATTAGAAATTAAAAAGATATGATTGAAAACTATTTTGAAAAAGATGTGATTAGGAAGATATGATTGGTTTTAAAAAGATGTGATTGAGAAGATATGATTTGAAAACAATTTTAAAAAGATTTGATTTTAAAAGTTAATGACTTGGCTATCAAGAAAATATATGATTCAAACATTAAACCTTTCTCAACAGAAAAGGCAACATACTTGAAATGTTGAATCAAATCATTAATTGATAGCAAGTATCTTTGAAAATAGAAAGAAATTGATTTTGAAAAAGATTTGATTGAAAAAAAATTTGATTTGAAAAAGATTTGATTTTGAAAAGATTTTGAAAACTAAAAAAATTTGATTTGAAACAAAATCTTCCCTCTTGTGCCATCTTGGCGTTAAACGCCCAGAATGGTGCACATTCTGGCGTTTAACGCCCAAAACTCTACCCTTTTGGGCGTTAAATGCCCAGCCAGGTACCCTGGCTGGCGTTTAAACGCCAGTCTGTCTTCTTCACTGGGCATTTTGAACGCCCAGCCCTTTTTCTGTGCAATTTCTCTGCTGAATGTTCTAAATCTTCAATCCTCTGTATTATTGACTTGAGAAGACACAAATTAAAAATATTTTTGGATTTTTAATAATGAAGAATAATCAAAATGCAACTAAAATCAAATAACAATGCATGCAAGACACCAAACTTAGCAGTTTGTATACTGCTGACACTAAAAACGAGATTGCACATGAGACACATAAACACTCAAGTCAAGAGAATTCAAAGATCAGAGCAATGAAATCATCAAGAACAACTTGAAGATAAATGAAGACACATGCATAAAGGCAAAAAGAACAGAAACATGCAATTGACACCAAACTTAAAATGAGACTCTAGACTCAATCAAGAAACATAAAATATTTTTGGTTTTTATGATTTTGTAATTTTTTTGGTTTTTTTTCGAAAATTAAGTGGAGAAGAAAATAAAGCTATGGTCACCTTGTAAATCTTAGTCAGGCAAACTCAAATGGGTATGAATGATGAATAAAATATAAAGATAAAGATAGAGATACTTATGCAATTCATTGGTGGGAATTTCAGATAAGCGTGTGAAGATGCTGTGTCCCTTCCGTCTCTCTAATCTGCTTTCCTACTGTCTTCATCCAATCCTTCTTACTCCTTTCCATGGCAAGCTGTATGCAAGGGTTTCACCGTTGTCAGTGGCTACCTCCCATCCTCTCAGTGGAAATGTTCAACGCACCCTGTCACGGCACGGCTATCCAGCTGTCGGTTCTCG
The DNA here is from genome assembly GCF_000817695.3 of Arachis duranensis. Classification (NCBI taxonomy): domain Eukaryota; kingdom Viridiplantae; phylum Streptophyta; class Magnoliopsida; order Fabales; family Fabaceae; genus Arachis; species Arachis duranensis. The sequence goes on from NC_029781.3 coordinate 33,554,315, forward strand.
ATCATGTCGGAATAGAATCCAGTGATTCTTTTGCGTCTGTCACTAACACCCCACAATTGCGAGTTTGAAGCTCGTCACAGTCATTCAATCATTGAATCCTACTCAGAATACCACAGACAAGGTTTAGACCTTCCGGATTCTCTTGAATGCCGCCATAAGTTCTAGCTTATACCACGAAGATTTCGGTTAAAGAATCCAAGAGATAAACATTCAAGCCTTGTTTGCTTGTAGAACAGAAGTGGTTGTCAGGCACTCGTTCATAAGTGAGAATGATGATGAG
>NC_029781.3:33554904-33558423 GCF_000817695.3 Arachis duranensis
GTTTGGGCCATCAAATCTTGGGCAAAGTATAAACTATCATATATGGCTGGAAAGCCCAGGATGTCTAATTTCCAACGCCGTTGAGAGCGCGCCAATTGGGTATCTGTAGCTCCAGAAAATCCACTTCGAGTGCAGGGAGGTCAGAATCCAACAGCACCTGCAGTCCTTTTTAGTCTCTGAATCAGATTTTTGCTCAGGTCCCTCAATTTCAGCCAGAAAATACCTGAAATCACAGAAAAACACACAAACTCATAGTAAAGTCCATAAAAGTGAATTTTAACTAAAAACTAATAAAAATATACTAAAAACTAACTAGATCATACTAAAAACATACTAAAAACAATGCCAAAAAGCGTACAAATTATCCGCTCATCACCCACTAAAGTTGCTTAATCCATCAATCCCTGTGGGATCGACCTCACTCTTATGAGTTATTACTACTTGGTGCGACCCGGTATACTTGCCGATTGGATTTGTGTGTTGGAAATTTCTTCTTCCACAAAAACACCATCACATAACAAAGAACATGGAAGATAAAACCAAGTTAAGAGAACAAACTAGAATGATGAAGTCTTGATGAGGAAATAACTCTTCTCAATGTTCCAATGCTAAGACCAATTGAAAATTAAAATCCTAAAAACTAGAGAGAAAAACCTAAGAGAGTGAAAAAAAACTAGATCTAAAAACTACTGAATGAAAAAATGTGTCTGCCTTGTTTCTGCATATTCTCTGACTCTAGTTTGCTGTTCCGAGCCAAAAACTGGGCCGAAACAGGGTCCAAAATCGCTGGTTTCAGATTCTGCAGATTATGCAGATCGCGCATGTCACGTAATCGCGTCGTCCATGCAGACGCGTCACTTGCGCTTTTCCTCTTCATGCTTTCGCGTCGTCCACGCTACCGCGTCGCTTGTGCTTTCCAATCTGCGCGGCCGTGTCACTGCGATTTGCACTCCTTCGCGCGGTCGCGTGAGCCATGCGATCGCGCCACTTTTCGCTGGTTATCTCCTCAAATTCTTGTGTTCCTCCCATTTTTGCTAGCTTCCTCTCCAATCTTCGTCTCGATCATGCCCTATAAAGCCTGAAACACTTGACACACAGATTACGGCATCGAATGGAATAAAGGAGAATTGAAATTAAATAATTAAAGTCTCTAGGAAGCAATTTTCAAACATGTAATAAATTCAGGAAGGAAATCTAAATGCATGCTAAATTGATGAATAAGTGGGTAAGGATCATGACAAAACCACACAATTAAACACAATATAAACTATAAAATAGTGGTTTATCAACCTCCCCACACTTAAACATTAGCATGTCCTCATGCTAAATTGAAAGAGACAAGGAAATAAGTATGAACATGCAGAAACTCATGAAATGCAATGCAATCCTACATATATAAATAAATACAACTATATGATTATTATCCACTTGATCAAAAGTAAATAAGCCCTTCAAAACAATTACAAATCAAATTCCAAAGTAAATAAGCCCTTCAAAATAATTACAAATCAAATTCCACTAATTCTATCATCATATAATAAAACCGATAAAAGTGCAAGAAGATAGCTTATGAAGGCTGGAAACATGAAAATTCAAGCATTGAACCCTCACTGATAATGTATGTACGCTCTAATCTCTAGTGTATAGGGTAATCACTCTATTCTTCTCCAGTCATGCTTTCTAACTTTTGTTTTTTCTCCTAACCAATCAACAACAGTTAATATACCAATGCAAACATCATGAGGTCTTTCAGGGTTGTAATGGGGCCAAGGTGCAGGTAAGGATATACATATGGCTAAGTGAGCTTTATAAATTGAATCTTTAATTAACCTAAGCTCTCACCTAATATACATATATTCTATATACTTTTAAATTCATGCCTAGCTACCCATAATTCCCTTTTTCAACCCATACTCATGTTTCAACCTTGTATTTTAATTCTATCATATGTGCATTGATCTTTGAATTCTGAATTTAACATTGGGGTAATTTTGTCCCCTTATTTATTGATTTTTTTTTTGAATAAATAAAGCTTATCAATGCACATAGATTTTTCATTCTTATATTTTCACATGAGTGGGTATCCAAATTTCCTCTAAATTTTCATGACACATTCCCTTAACAACTTTTGTTCCCACAATTTCCCACACTTAACTAGCACACACAATTCTATCTTAAGCTAACCAAAGATTCAATTTGGGATATGCAATTGTTTTTCAGCTTAAGGTTAGTAATGTGGTAAAATATAGAACAAATGGGGTTTTAAAGGCTCAAAGTGGTTAACAAGGGTGATTGAAAAGGGTAGGTTTGATTTGGATAAGTTAGCTTAAACAAATATTGGCCTCAATCATGTGCAAGCATGTAAATATAATAAATATTGGACATATAAGATAAAACAAAATATAGATTACAATCATAGAGAAGTAAACACACAAGAATAAAAAAATAATTATGGTTAAATAATGTAACCATACATAAAGGCTTAAATCTTTCACAGGTTGTGTGTTCTATAGCTCAAACATCATGTTCCAAATACAACTCAAGCAGATTTATCATAAAAATTTTGAAAAATTAGTGAAATTTTGTTCCAAAGATAGAATTTTTTTTAAAAGAAACTTATTGTATTTTCAATCAAGTAGAACATGCATGCAACTATCCTAACCTATGCAATTTATTCTATTCTATAAAAGAAAGAAGAATCTAACTAAAATATCCTAATTATTGGTGTCAGAGAAGAGAATTTACCTCCGGAAGTCAGGTACTGACCGACCTCCCACACTTAAGGCTTTGCACCGTCCTCGGTGCCATCTGTCAGGAACAGGGGTGGGCTGGTGGCAGTATCTCCACAGTCGAGATCATCATGGCTCCCGGTGCTAGTAAAAGTAGTGGAGTCCGGAGTGTCTGAGTCTCTAAAGCGTCCCTTGAGTAGCTCCTTGAGGTGTTTGAATCGGCGCTCGTTACGGTGCTCTCTCATCTTTGCTTTCTGTTCATGCCGATCCAACTTTTCAAGTATCTGCTGGAGCAATTTCTCAATGGTAGATGCTTGTGGTGTTGAAGAAGGAATATCTTCAACCGGCTCAGTAGGCTGGCTTGTAGTGACTGCTAAAAATCTGAGGTATTTCCCGTTAGGGACATATTGATCATCCCGTGGAAGCATGGCTTTGGTGTCCCCAGCTCTGCAGGAGACTCCGGCTGCTGAGACAAGATTTGAGACCAAGGCGGGGAAAGGTAAGTTGCCCGCGATTTATACATGCTCCATAGCATGCCGGATGTGTCTTGAGAGATCCAGAGGTTGGTCTGTAAGGATGCACCATAGTAGAACAGCCATGTCCGTAGTGAAGGAGGACTCGTGAGTGCTTGGAAAGACGTAATGGGACATGATCTGTGCCCAGACGTGAACCTCCAAGGTAAGTGCGGAAGCCAAGATTCCCTTAGGGCGGTTGCGGTGGTATCCGTAGATCCAACGGCTGCCAGGTAAAGCAATGACTCTGAGAACGGAGTCCCAGTCAAATTGGTATC
>NC_029781.3:33558437-33577954 GCF_000817695.3 Arachis duranensis
GGTATGTAGAAGTTGGAGTAGAACTCAACTACCCAAGAAAGATTGACCTGCCTTGGCTGTCTCCGTAGGAAACCCCATTGTCTTCGCTCAATTTGCGGCTCAACAAAGGTGGCAATATTGGGCGAGAGGATAAGAAGGTATTCATTGTTATAGTTCCTTTCTACTAGGATAGGGAACATCTGCTCACAGTAGCGATTGGGAAATCGCGCAGTGTCCTTTGCTAGAAAGGCTTTCTCCTTGTCGTCAACCTTTATTATCCTCTTAACCCTTTTTGTTGAGGGCTTGACTGCGGTTGAAGAAGGCTCTGCCACTAATGCTCTTTTAGTTCCTCTTCTTGCTGGTGGTTTGGAAGTAGCTTTCTCTTTTCCTTTCTTGGTGGTCATCCTGAAAGAAGGGAATAGAAAGGAAATTAAATTCAAAGAGATAGAGCAAGGAAGAGGGTATTGTAAGTGATAGTCAATGCACAATAAAGATAAATGGCACTAACACATGGTCCAGATTACATGTGAAAAGCTCATCAATGGAAATATAGCAAGTGCATGTAGGACAATGGAATGCAAGAGGTTTATTGGCATGCAGGCAAAGGCATGAGTAGCATATATCAAACATTTAATGTCCAAGTTAGGTTACCATTTGTAACAAACTAACTATCACGTTTGTATTGGCAATTAAATTTAATTAATAAAATATGAAAGGGAATTTGTGAAAAGCAAGCATTGCAGAGTAGAGTAAAGTAATGTAGAAAAGTGCATAGTGCTATATGGGCTTTTTCACAAACACATGGCATGCATGTTAAACAAGATATAAAAAGTATGAAATTGAACATGCAAGTAATCCCTTAAATAGGAGAAAAATAATTGTCAAACAATTTGCAATAATCCACAAGCATATAATGAGGAATGATGACTCAAAAGGTTTCTAACACCATGTAAAAGGAAGAGAAGAAGAAGGAAAAATAAAGATTTGAAAAGAGAAAGAAAAGAAAAAGAAAATAATAATATATACATAATATAATAAGAATGATAGAAAAGTGAAGAAGGAAGAAGAAGGTAAAACCTTGTTAATGGTGGTGAGAGAGATAGAGAGTGAAAGGTGAGGTAGAAGGGGAAGGGGGAAAGAAGAAGGAAGGAGGGAAAAGAAAAATTAGGATTTGGAGGAAAGAAAGATAAGATAATTTGGAAATTGAAGTTGAGCTGTGCGGCGCATGCGACGCGGCCGCGGAAGGCACGTGTTCGCGTGAGCGCGCGTCAGGAAAGGGGATGCGATCGCGTCTGTCACGCGGTCGCGTGACCTACGTTGTGCTGCTGGCGCGAGTGCAGCCTTGCTCCAGCACAACTCTCTGTTCAATATAATTCAAATGCCAAATTGGGGTGACGCGATCGCGTGGGTCATGCAATCGCGTGAGTGTGCATCAGAAATTAATTGACGCGGTCGCGTCGGTGACGCAGTCGCATGACAAGGATTGTGCTTCCAGCCCCAATCCAGCACCACTCTCGCACAATATAGCATTGTGCACCCTTTGACGTTGAAAATGCAGGGCATGCGGTCGTGTGGAGCACGCGGTCGCGTGGGAGGCCATGATTTCCATGCGACGCAGTCGCGTGGAATAATTTGTGCCTTTGGCACGACTCCAGCGCTGCTCCTGCGTAACTTTCTTTTCATTTTTATTTTTCTTTACTCCCCTTGCCACGCGGACCGTCGCTGGGGCGATTACGTCGCACGGCGAAATTTTTTTTTTTTAAGGAAAGATAAAGACATGTAATTGAAAGAGCACGAAAGCACTAATAAAGAGAAAAGTTATTTAAAGAAGAAAAACTAAAAGTGAAGAAAAGAACGATCATACCGCGGTGGGTTGTCTCCCACCAAGCACTTTGCTTTAACGTCCGTAAGTTGGACGCTCCACTAGCTCAATCTGTTGCTATGTGGGGATCTTCCAGGCGGAAGATCTCAAGCTCCTTGTTTTTCTGCACCTTCTCACCATGGTATAGCTTCAGGCGGTGTCCATTAACCTTAATAAGTTCAGAACTTGAAGGATGGCTTAGGTGATAAACTCCGTACGGTTCAGCCTTCTCTATTCTATATGGACCTTCCCATTTTGATCTCAACTTATCGGGCATGAGCCTCAGTCGAGATTTGTAAAAGAGAACAAAATCTCCAGGTTGGAACTCTCTCTTCTTGATGTTTTGATCATGCATAGCTTTCATCTTTTCCTTGTATATTCTGGAGTTCTCATAAGCTTCTAGGCGAAGGTTCTCCAGTTCCTGCAGTTGCAATTTTCTTTTAGCTCCAGCATTCTCAATCCCCATGTTGCACTCTTTAACTTCCCAGAAGGCTCTGTGTTCGATTTCAACTGGAAAATGACAAGCTTTTCCATAGAATAAGCGATAGGGAGTCATCCCAATGGGTGTCTTGTATGCTGTTCTATATGCCCACAGTGCATCTTGTAGTTTGGTGCTCCAGTCTTTTCTGTGAGGCTTTACTATCTTTTGCAGGATACATTTAATTTCTCTATTTGACACCTCGGCTTGCCCATTAGTTTGGGGATGGTAAGCTGTTGCAACTTTATGGATTATCCCATGCTTCTTCATCAATCCTGTTAGTCTCCTGTTACAAAAATGGGTGCCTTGATCGCTCACGATCACTCGTGGTGATCCAAAGCGGCATATAATATGGTTTCTCACAAAGGAAACAACAGTGTTAGCATCATCAGTGCGGGTATGAATTGCTTCCATCCATTTGGAAACATAATCTACAGCTAACAATATATAAAAATATCCACTAGAATTTGAAAATAGACCCATGAAGTCAATGCCCCAAACATAAAAAATTTCACAGAAAAGCATATATTGTTGAGGCATCTCATCCCTCTTGGATATGTTACCAAATTTTTGGCATGGGTGACAAGATTTACAAAACTCAACAGCATCTCTAAAAAGAGTAGGCCACCAGAATCCATAGTCTAAGATCTTTCTAGCTGTTCGTTGGGGGCCAAAATGTCCTCCACTATCAGATGAGTGACAGGCCTCTAAAATGGATTGGAATTTTGATTGAGGTACACAATGTCTAATTATCTAGTCAGCGCCACATCTCCATAATATATGGGTCATCCCATGTATAATACTTAGACTTGCTTTTCAGCTTGTCTCTTTGATGTTTTGAAAAATGTGGAGGAAATATGCGGCTAACTAAATAATTAGCAACAGGTGCATACCAAGGGACTACCTCAGATACTGCTTGCAGGTTGTCAAAAGGAAAATTATCATTTATAGGAGTAGAATCATCCTTAATTTGTTCAAGGCGACTCAAGTGGTCTGCGACTAAATTTTGATTACCACTCCTATCCTTGATTTCTAAATCAAATTCTTGTAACAGCAGTATCCAACGTATAAGTCTTGGTTTGGATTCCTTTTTAGCCAATAGATACTTTAGAGCTGCATGGTCCGAATACACTACTACTCTAGTACCAAGTAAATAAGCCCGAAATTTATCCAGAGCAAAAACAATAGCAAGTAGCTCTTTCTCAGTAGTAGTATAATTGGACTGGGCAGTGTCTAAAGTCTTAGACGCATAGGCAATAACAAAAGGATTCTTACCTTCACGCTGAGCCAGCGCTGCTCCTACTGCATGGTTGGAAGCATCACACATGATTTCAAATGGCTGGCTCCAGTCGGGTCCTCTCACAATTGGAGCTTGAGTTAGAGCAGTCTTTAGCTTATCAAATGCTTGTTTGCAATCCTCACTGAACTCGAACTCAATATCCTTTTGTAGTAATCTGGATAAGGGAAGTGCCACCTTACTAAAGTCCTTAATAAATCTCCTGTAGAAACCTGCGTGGCCAAGGAACGAACGGACTTCCCTCACAGAAGAGGGGTAAGGTAAACTAGAAATAACATTCACCTTTGCTGGATCTACAGAAATGCCATTATTAGATACCACATGTCCCAATACAATCCCTTGCTTTACCATAAAGTGGCATTTTTCGAAATTCAGTACAAGGTTTGTATTAATACATCTATCTAATACTCTAGATAATCTATCTAAGCAAAGGTTAAAAGAATCACCATAAACGCTAAAATCGTCCATAAAAACTTCCATACAGTCCTCAATAAGATCAGAGAAAAGACTCATCATGCACCCTTGGAAAGTAGCTGGTGCATTGCACAAGCCAAAGGGCATTCTCTTATAAGCGTAGGTCCCAAAAGGACATGTAAAAGTAGTCTTTTCCTGATCCTCAGGAGCTATATGAATCTGGAAATAACCAGTGTAACCATCTAAAAAGCAATACTGTGATTTACCTGACAGGCGATCCAGTATTTGATCAATGAATGGAAGTGGGTAGTGATCCTTACGAGTAGCTTGGTTGAGACGCCTGTAATCAACGCAGACTCTCCAAGCATTTTGAACTCTAGTTGCTATGAGCTCTCCATGCTTATTCTTCACGGTAGTGACTCCGGACTTCTTGGGAACCACTTGTACTGGGCTTACCCATTCACTGTCTGAAATGGGATATATGATACCGGCCTCCAATAGTCTGGTCACTTCCTTTTTGACAACTTCCAAGATGGTAGGATTCAATCTTCTTTATGGTTGACGGATAGGTCTTGCTCCATCTTCTAAAAATATTCTGTGCTCGCATACTTGAGGGTTGATTCCCACTATGTCTGCCAAACTCCACCCAATTGCCTTCTTATGCTTCCTCAGCACATCAAGTAGCTGTTCTTCTTATTGAGAAGCCAGTTCTCTTGCAATAATAACCGGAAGCTTCTGCTCATCCTCAAGGTAAGCATATTTGAGATGTGAAGGGAGAGGTTTCAATTCTAACTTTTGATTATGGGCAGGCTCTGGGTTATCTGGGGCTTGTGAAAATGGCGAAGTGTCCTCATTGTCAGTTAAGAAGGTCCCCATACTTGGACCTTGTCCAGTGTGCCTCTCTTCAAACTCTTTCTTTTGAACTTCAGCCACACTTTCGTCTATGACATCACACTAGAAGATAGAACGATCTTCTGGGGGATTGTCAATGACTCCATTCAGATTGAAGATTACCATGCGGCCATCTATTTCAAAGGAGTATGTCCCTGAAAAAGCATCCAATTTGAATTTTGATGTCTTCAGGAATGGTCTTCCAAGTAGGATTGATGATGGCTTATCTGAATCATTATGGGACATCTCCAAGATATAAAAATCAGTGGGAAATATGAGCCCTTTAATGTTCACCAAAACATCTTCAGTAACTCCAGCCACTGTAATAATGCTTTTATCTGCTAACACAAAACGAGCTGCCGACCTTTTTAAGGGAGGGAGCCTTAAAACATCATATATAGACAAAGGCATTATATTGACACATGCTCCTAAATCACACATGCAATCATAAATTACTACACCACCAATAGTACAACTAACTATGCAAGGACCTGGATCACTATATTTTTCAGGTAATCCTCCCATTAAAGTGGATATAGAACTACCTAAAGGAATAGTTTCTAATTCATTAATTTTGTCTTTATGGATACATAAGTCTTTTAGAAACTTTGCATATTTAGGTACCTGCTGAATAACATCAAAAAGGGGAACAGTTTCATCAACCTTTTTGAATATTTCTACCATTTTAGGATCAGGTTCCAGCTGCTTCCTAGGCTTCCTTGCAAGTTATGGAAATGGGATTGGAGTAGTGTTTTCTGTGGTGCCTGCACCTTTTTGTGCTTCTTCCTGTGGTTGAGCTATCTCTTCTTTAGCTATGTCATGTATATCCTCTTCCTCTTCGACATCTTCGATTTCTACCACCTATTCAGCTGAGGCGTATTCTGGTGAGCTTGGTTCCTCCTGATTCCTCTCCTGCAGTGTGGTTTTGAACCTTAGGGTGATGGCATTAATGCCTCCCTTTGGATTGGGTAATGGTTGAGAGGGGATTCCAGTGGTGCTTGAAGGTTGGTTACTGGAATTTTGTGATGAACCAAGTTGTGTCATAAAAGCTTGCAGAGTAGAGGTGAAACCATTCAGACTGGCGTTAATACTGTTCATGATGGTATTTTCCATGGCCAGTTGTCTTTTCTCAAAAAGCTTGTAATAAATCTTCATTAGAAGATACAGAAGAATGAGTAAATTGAGAGGTTTGCTGCTGATTGTTCGGTGGTCCTTGGTTTTACCTCAGGTGAGGTGCTCGGTAAGGTTGATTTTGCTGCCTGTTGTTGTAATTATTCCACCTTTGATTTCCCTGATTATCTCTGCCTCCCCTATTATTGTTGTCCCTCCAATTCTGGTTTGAATTGTCCTACCATCCATGGTTATTATTTCCACTTTGATTGTACCCTTGGTTGGGGCGGTCATAGAAGTTGTGAGTGGATGCCACCATGTTGTCTTCTTGTTGGAGCTGCGGGCATTCATCAGTGTAATGGCTGTAATTAGCACAAATTCTACAAATTCTTTGTGGAACTAGTTGTTGGTTATGCTGCGGTTGAGTTTTGCTGAGCTTGTTGATTTAACTGCATTTGCTTCAGCAGGTTGGTCATTTCACAGATGCTTCGATTTAGAGCAGCAGTCTTTATGCCGGAAGATACTTCTGCAACGGCCCTTGAACAGCCTTGCTTCTATCTGTGGTTCCGAGTAGATTCAGCTAAATCACTGATCAATTGCCAAGCTTCATCAGTGGTCTTGTATTTCTTCATAGACCCATTGCTGGCACTTTCCAATATGGTCTTATCTTGGGGCCTCATACCTTGTGTGATATAACTGAGTAGCACGATCTTGTCAATCATGTGGTGGGGGCATGCTTCCAGAAGATTATTGAAGCGCTCCCAGTATTCAAAGAGGGTCTCATTGTCATCCTGAACAATTGTAGAGATATCCTTCCTCAGATTCACTTTCAGATCCGCCCTCAGAGCGGACTAACCTACGCTGTTCTCGCCTTATTCGTGAAATTGTTCTTTCAATTTCAGGATCGAATATTAGCAATCGTGGATCAGGAAGTGAACGTGTCATTTGACGTAAGAAACATGCAGCTCATAGTAGCAAAATTAAATAAAATGCAAGTAAATAGATTCTAATTAATAAAATTAGCACTCTATTGCAACTCCCCGGCAACGGCGCCAAAAATTGATGGAGTGCAGAAGCTGGTGAATTAAAAATTTATTAAAATGGTTACGTTGCAAGTATAGTTCTTAACTCACCGAAAATCTGCCTATCAATTTAGAAATATGTCACAGAAAGTTTAAATTAAAATTACTGGGAGTTTTAAGTCCCAGATCGTCTCCCAACGAGTTGCAGAAAAGTGTGTTGTTTTATTAATCAGATATTCCAAAAAGTTGAGCTAAGTAAATTGGGATTTAAATTGAGGAATTTTAAATAATAAAAATAAAAGCCTTGACTGGGAATTGATTGGTTAGAATCTCTATCATTGATGGAATGATTTTTTTAAGATTGATTTATAATTAATGGTTATTCTGTTTGGTTATCCTTTACTAGGTAAGGGAAAGTCAAACAAGTGGGAATGCCAGATCTGTTCACAAGTTGCAACCCACTTAGTTCAAAGGGATTGGCGTCGGTGACAGGATAGCAATCCAACATTTAACCCAATTACAAATTTTCCTTCAATCCTTCCAACTCAAGAGTTCCTTTTAATCAATTCCCCATCAAGTAATGAAACTACTCACGCGTTGTAAATAAAGAATCCATGGCACATGAAAGGGAATTAAAAGAAGACATGATTATTGGAATGGAAATTAAATTAAAAAGAAATAATCCTTGCATTAATTAATCATAAAAGTATCTGAATGACAAAATTGAACATAACAAAGAACATGGAAGAATAAAACCAAGCTAAGAGAACAAACTATAATGATGAAGTCTTGATGAGGAAATAACTCTTCTCAATGTTCCAATGCTAAGACCAATTGAAAATTAAAATCCTAAAAACTAGAGAGAAAAACGTAAGAGAGTAAAAAAAAACTAGATCTAAAAACTACTGAATGAAAAAATGTGTCTGCCTTGTTTCTGCATATTCTCTGACTCTAGTCTGCTGTTCCGGGCCGAAAACTGGGCCGATATAGGGTCCAAAATCGCTTGTTTCGGATTCTGCAGATTATGCAGATCGCGCATGTCACGCGATCGCATCGTCCATGCAGACGCGTCACTTGTGCTTTTCCTCTTCACGCGTTTGCGTCGTCCATGCTACCGCGTCGCTTGTGCTTTCCAATCCGCGCTGCCGCACAAGCCATACGACCGCGTCACTGCGATTTGCGCTCCTTCGCGCGGTCGCGTGAGCCATGCGACCGCGTCACTTTTCGCTGGTTATCTCCTCAAATTCTTGTGTTCCTCCCATTTTTGCTAGCTTCCTCTCCAATCTCCGTCTCGATCATGCCCTATAAAGCCTGAAACACTTGACACACAGATTACGACATCGAATGGAATAAATGAGAATTAAAATTAAATAATTAAAGTCTCTAGGAAGCAATTTTCAAACATGTAATAAATTCAGGAAAGAAATCTAAATGCATGCTAAATTGATGAATAAGTGGGTAAGGATCACAACAAAACCACACAATTAAACACAATATAAACTATAAAATAGTGGTTTATCAAACCACCTTCCTATTATGAACCCTTTCTCCAAGATAATGAACCCTCATATCCATCCTAATACTCAATGGATGAAATCCTTAGCCTTATACTTCAAGGGCAAGGAGAAATGCAAAGGGAGACACTAGAATTTGTGGCTACTTTGACCAGGGTAGTAAGCACCTTAACCTCCCAATGCTTAAGTACTCAAAGCACTCCCATGGTCACATGTGGAGAATCAATTGAAAAGCATAGCATGAAGGAGAGATTGGAAACTCCGGTGGAAAATGAGGAATGCCACTTTGTATTAGAACAATTGGAGGAGCCTATGATCATCGAAGAAGAGGAAGAAGTGGTTGAAGATTTAGGAGATGCGGAACCTCCTTGGGAACTTAGAGTTGAAGAGAACAACTCCAAGAAGATTGAATTGGATGTTGAGGAGGAGAGTGCACAACCTCCAAAACAATTATTGAATGAAGCCTTAGAAGGAATGGAGCAAGAGTTGAGTTTCCTTGGTGATGAAGATCATGCATCCAACCTTCTTGGTGGTGAATCCTTTGAATTTTAAGAACCTTCTCCAAATGAGATAAAAAGCAATGTGGAGGTAGATTTTTCTCTTCCTCCCATCTATGATTTAAGTGATGGAGAAGAGCTAGATGAAAATTATGAACAAAGGATTGAAAGTGAAGAAGTTTGTAAAGAGGTGGAGACAAACAACGAAGCAAAAAAGGGAGTAGAGCTTGCAAGGACATTAGATATACCTCTCCCCAAGCCACCACCATCCATTCTTTCATTCAAGTGGGTAAGTTCCTTATACTTAAGCTTTATCATCCCCCTTGAATATGGTTTACTTGAGACAGATGGTCAACTTAGAAAAATTAGTGGCTTTAATAGTAAAAGGGAGATGGTTAGTGGTTGGAAGCATCATTCTAGGTTCATTATGGTCACATGTCCAAAGCTTGATAGCAAAGGTTGGTGTAGAACTAGAGTGCATGGGTCTAAAAGGATGTTTGGTCACCTTATTGAGAATTCATCTTACTTTCCACCCACATGGACTAATGATAATCAACTTAGAGACGGGTGTGAAAATAAAGTGTGAGATCCCGGATCACAAGAAGAGGATCAACATTGGGAGCCCATGGTTTGTTGAGAACTCCATTAAAGCTTGGCGATATTGATCTTGAATGATGGAGCTTATTGGAGGTCTAAGCATTGGTGGAAGTTCCAAGATGAATTTAAGCACAAGCCACCTTGAGAGGAGCTCCCCATAAGTCCAACTTAAGGACAATAAACAAAAGTGCTAGGTGGGAGACACCCCACCATGGTAAAATCCTTTCATTTTCTCTTTTGTACATATTGGTAGAATTAGTTTAATTTCATGTTTAGATTAGTTGGTTGACTTTATTTGATAGTTTAGTATGTTAAATAAGGTTTTAAGGTGTTTTGGGTAGCTGTTTGGAGATTTGGCATGCTTGGATTGGTGCAAAAACATAAAAAAATTTGAAAAATAAAGCACCATCCACGCGTACGCGCACTGCATGCGTATGCGTGCATCAAGAATTTTCACCAACCCCCACGGACATGCCAAAGACGCGTACGCGTGGATGTACAAATTTCACCCCTAGCTAAAAACCTGGGAGTTAAGCCTGCACTGTGCAAAAATCGAGCCTAAGGCACAAACCAATTCGTGCGTACGCACACCTGGCGCGTACGCGTTCTTTTTGGCAACTTGCGGATTGACGCGCAAGCGCACCGTACGCGCACGCCGATAGTGCCACCTGCCCTCCTGGTACATTTTCCAGAGAGTTATTCCCATGTTGCGCCAACGTAGTGCCTTTGGCACAAACCCACTCGCACATACGCACACATGCTGCGTACGCGCCACTCTCAGAATATTCCATCGATGCGGACGCACTCTGTGCGCGTACACGTCGCATCCATTGCACCACCATCCGTGCTCGCCCGTCGTGCACGCTTACGCGCAGATTCCCTTATCTCAACCATTTCCTTTCTTCTCTTCTTTCCGTTTCTTTCCTCCTACTTTCTTCTTCCCTTCTTCTACCCCTCATCCAACACTCCTAAACACCATTGATAACCATTTATTTTAGTTAGTTAATTAGTTAGTTAGTTAGTTGATTAGTTAGTTAGTTTAGTTTTCATTTCATTTTCTCTTTTTCATTATAAGTCTTGGATTATTATTCTTGTTTACCATTAATTGCTGCTGGATAATAAAATGGATGTTATCTTAACATCATTATGTCTATAATCTTTGTTGGAGTCTATTGTTGAGGTTATATTTTGTTACATGGTTTTGAGTTCTTCATGCTTACCTTTTAAGAATACCAAGTGATGAGAATTGCCTTCGAGCTTGTAACTCTTCTTGAATTACATGATTTGGCCACCATGTGGTTTGAGCCTTATTCTGTGATTAGGCAACCTCTTGATGGATAATGTTATGCATTTACCTTAATGCCTTGTGTTATGATCATATGCATCCAAATACTTTTAGCTTGAATGCTTTTATGCCTCTTTAATGCTTGTCTTACCTTACAAATTTACTTAAAGCATTTCAAGCACACTAGAATAAGTAAAGAGCTTGCTGCTATTGTGACTTAGCCTTTCATGTTAGTGTGTGCTCTAAACCGTGCACAACATAGAATGCACACTCACTTTTATTAATGTCACATTAATTCACTCATTCCATTCTAGTGATTTACCTCACTCCAACAATGTATGCTTCCTTGCTTTCATATCTTCTCATCTTATGGTGTTATATTTTTGCTTTTCATGATGGATGCACCACAAGCAATAACGGAAGCAAGACTAAGAACACGCAGCAATCCAGAGATTCGTCGTACCCACTTGCTCATCTTTGGATGCACCGAGGACGGTGCAAACTTTTAAGTGTGGGGAGGTCGTCCGACTGGTCGGCGATTTTGGGTGACAAATTTCTAATCCCAACACTTTTGCATTTTATTTTATGTTTTTAGGATTTTTACTTGCATTTTCTTATTTTCGCATATGTATACACAATAAGCTTTGTCAAAATAATGAAATTTTTCAAGAAATTTATCTATAGGGCACCTCAATTGATTTGGGTGAAAAACTTTTTCATAAAACTCGCTTGAAGTATATATATTGTGGATCATAATTCTTGAGCTAAGAACACAAGCTTGTGAGATATGAGCCTAATGGTGTGGTTACATCTTATAACCGCTTATTTTTCCTTCTT
The DNA here is from genome assembly GCF_000817695.3 of Arachis duranensis. Lineage (NCBI taxonomy): Eukaryota > Viridiplantae > Streptophyta > Magnoliopsida > Fabales > Fabaceae > Arachis > Arachis duranensis. The sequence continues at coordinate 33,570,220 of NC_029781.3, forward strand.
GTGTGCATTATTCTCTTTCTATGATTGTGATCTTTGATTTGTTTGATTCTTTATGTCCATTATTTTGTGTATACATGCATTTATATGATAGAGACCATCATTTCATTAGCTCACTTGCCCAAATAGCCTTACCTTTTATCAACCTTTGTTAGCCAACTTTGAGCCTACGAATAACCCACTTTGTTCTTAATTTAGCACATTACAAGCCTTAAAGCGAAAAACAATAAATGTCCTTAATTTGGATCTTTGATTGGCTTAGGCTAGTGTGTGTATGTATCATTCAAGTGTGAGAAATCTTGGGACATTGGTTGGGAAAAAGGGTGTATTTTGTATTTTGTTGAAAATATTGGGAATTGGGTGCATGTTCGTGTATTGATTAAATGTATAGACCTTATGCATTGATGTTCTTGAATATAGAAAAAAATTGAGAAAAACAAAAGAAAAAGAAAAGAAATGAAAAATAATATGGAAAAGAAAAAAAAATATAGAAAAAGAAAGAAAAATAAAAAAAGAAAAGTAATAAAAAGGGGACAAAATACCCCAAGTGAAGCAAGGTCCAATAAAATCAATGCATATGTGTTGTGAAATGAAAAGAAAATACATGAGTATGTGAAAAAGTGAAAAATGGGTAGTTAGGTTAGAAGTTAATTGTATAGGATGTCATAGGCTAGGTTGGAAGTTTAAGCTTGTCAAAGATTCAAATTTTAAACTCACTTCACCAAATATGCATCCTACCTTGACCCTAACCTCATTACAACCTAAAGAAAAGACCTCATGATAATTGTATGCATGCATGAAATATATGTTGATTGTTAGAAGAAGAACAAACCTTGGAAAGCATGATTAGGGGAGAATTGAGTGAATCGACCCTAAACACTTGAGCGAATAGAGTGTAAACACATCCGGTGAGGGTTCGATGGTTCGATTACTCGACCTTAAACACTTGAGGCTCTTCTCTCATAATCTTCTTGATCAATACATTGTTTGTTGGTATGTGAGATGTAACCACTTTGAATTGAGGTCTTGAGGGTTGTGTGGTTTTTGTATTAGAAATTGAACTTAACCTCTTCTCATGACCAATTAAATCACGAGAGTGGCAATTGATTGTGCTGACAGAAATTGAGTCACCAAGAGATTGGGACTCAATTATTTACAATCTGCCATGGATCTATCTTACATGATTAAGAAGGAGTGAAACCCATTGAGTAAAGAGGAATCAACATCTCCAATCCTTTATGTTTGCTATCTTTACTTTCCGTCATTTACTTTCTACCATTTTATTTCCTTGTACTTTTATTTCCAGCACTTTGCTTTCCTGCACTTTACTTTTACGTCATTTACTTTCTCTGCACTTTATTGCTTTCTTTAAATTTCTAGTCATTTATATTTCCTGTTTGCTCATCACTCCAAAATGATTGTCTAACTAGAATAATCAATTGACTATTGATTGCTTAATCCTTTAATCCTCGTGGAATCGACCTCTCTCTTATGAGTTTTATTACTTGATATGACCCCGTATATGATAAACCCCATTTGTAGGGTTTATCTTGTATTGATTTTAAGAGATTTTAATACCTTTTACCCACATTTATTCAATGAATTAGCATGATTTTGTGATTGTCTCCTTATTTGTGCTTAGATGTGAAAACATGCTTTCTATACCTTAAATTAGTTAATTTTAATTCACCTTTGATTTCACTAGATGCCTTGATGTGTTTGTTAGTGATTTCAGATTGAAAAGGCTAGGAATAGATCAAAGGAGTGAAGAGGAAAGCATGCAAAGTGGATAAATCATGGAAAAAGCCAAAAATTTGGACTCGCCCATGGACACGCGCGCGCACCTTGCGAATTACCCAATGGACGCGTACGCGTGCTGTGCGTGTACGCGTCGGTGATGAAATATGATTTTTTAATGAAAACGCACCCAACGAATTCTCAAGGGTTGTGGGGCCCAATTCCAACCAACTCTGGCACTAGAAATGCTATTTAAAGCCAGTGATTGAAGAGCAAAAGGGGGGATTCCATTCATACACACTCATTAGGATTAGTTTAGGGTTAGTTTTAGAGAGAAAAGCTCTCACTTCTCTCTAGGATTAGGATTAGGATTAGGTTTAGTTTTTAGATCTAGATTTAAATTCATGCTTTCTTCTACTTCCACCTTTCAATTCCTTGTTGTTACATTCATTCTTCTTCTATTCTTTTGTTGTAACTTCATTTATGTTGTTCTTATACTTTGTTGTAGATCCACTCTTGTTCCTTATTTTTTCTTTCAATTCAATTCAAGGTAATTCATAATAATTGTGCTTCTTTTGATTGTTGTTGTTAATTCTTTGCAATAATTGTTGTTAGATTCTATTCTTGTTGTCAATTTGCTTTGCTTTTCTTTTGTACCTTCCAAGTGTTTGATGAAATGCTTGGTTGGATTTTAGTATAGATTTTGTTCCTCTTGGCTTTGGTTGAGTAATTAGTGACTCTTGAGTTATCTAATTCATTTGTTGATTGATAATTGGAAGTTGCTAATTGATTTGAATGCCTCTAAAGCTAGTCTTTCCTTTAGGAGTTGATTAGGACTTGAGGAATCAAATTGATTCATCCACTTTACTTTCCTCCATGGTTAGAGGTTAACTGTGTGGTAGCAATGAACAATTTGTGGTCACAATTGAGGAGGATAACTAGGATAGGACTTCTACTTCTCATATCTTGCCAAGAGCTTTGTTAGTTATTAGTTTATTTTCTTTGCCATTTATATTTATTGTCTAAAATCTCAAAAATCCCAAAATAACTTACAACCAATAACAAGAACACTTTATTGTAATTCATAGGGAGAACGACCTGAGGTTCAATACTTCGATTTATAGATTTTAGGGGTTTGTTTTAGTGACAAACAAATTTTTGTATGAAAGGGTTATTGTTGGTTTAGAAACTATACTTGCAACGAGACTTCAATTGTGAAATTCTAAACCATCAAAAATCCAATCATCAGTATACTTGCCGGTAGTAATTACGTGAGAAATTTATTTTTTATGTATTATGTTTTTGGCGCCATTGCCGGGTGTTCATACCCTGGGTCAAGCTGTCCGACCCGGGATGTTCTACCGACAAAGTGACCGACCTCCTCAGGTCAGGACAATCTGACCTCTTCTCAAAGAGCTTAGCCAAACTACCAGGAAAGCCCAATAAATGGCCCAAACAGAAGAACACGACCCAAATCCAAGGGCAGCCCAAGCCTATAGAGATAAAGGCGGTTCCCTTAAAGATAAGATAACCTCGCTTGAAGATAAAGATAAGATAAGATAACTAACTTATCTTATCTAAGAAAGGTCGCTCCACACAATTATAAATACACTAGAGTACCCAGGTATAATTCATACTCTGATTCTACTCAATACCTGCTTAATACCCTTGCTAACTTAGACATCGGAGTCCCTTGCAGGTACCACCACCCTCTGGTGATGAAGGATCAGCATCACCATCAAGTCCAACAAATCGGACACAACAAACTCCAACCAGTACAGAAGATCTTGTCCGAGATCGACCTACAGTTTCAGGTAACCCTCGGCACATTAGCGCCGTTGCCGGGGACCTGAAAGTCATCCCATCATCATGGCAGACGACCATGACAATGACCACAATTCATATCTAGAGGATAGAACGCCGCTCAAAAACGCGGACACTACACCAAAGGATGCTCCTCAACTTAACAACAAAAAGAATTCTCCAAACGCAGGAGCCATGGAGGCGCTTCAAGACCGTTTAAAACAACTGGAAGAAGAAGCCCTATGTCAACGAAAGGCTGAGAAAGACCTATAGAAGAAAATAAGGCGACGCCGGGAATTGGAGGATAAACTTCTAAAACTCGAAGCCGATCTCAAGACCAAAGCCAACCGATCCCCTTATGAGGACAACTCTCGCAAGGAACAAGATTCGTTCACCAAGGAGATCATGAAGACCAAAATCCCAAAAGACTTTAAACTCCCAAATATGACTTTATACGATGGCACTATAGATCCCGGTCATCATCTTAGCAATTTCAGAAGTAGAATGTACCTCATCGATGCCCCAGATGCAGTTCGTTGCAAAGCCTTTCCGACTACTTTAACAAAGACGGCAATCAGATGGTTCGACAATCTACCTCTTAGGTCCATCTCGAGTTTCAACGATTTGGCCAAGAAGTTTCTGGCCAGATTCTCCATTCAAAAAGACAAGGCTAAGCACGCTCCATGTCTATTAGGAATTAGGCAAGGAAAACGGGAAACTCTCAGTAACTACATGGAAAGATTCAACAAAACATGCCTAGACATACAGAACCTACCAATAGAGGCTGCCATTATGGGCCTCATCAATGGCTTGCGAGAGGGGCCTTTTATCCAATCTATATCGAAAAAACACCCCACATCTATGAACAAAGTGCAAGAACGAGCAGAGAAGTACATCAACATGGAGGAAAACTCTCGACTAGGAGAGACCTTGAAATCCGGATTCACCTCCCTGGACAAGGACAAAGAATCCAAAAAAAAGGAAGATCGACATGGAGAAAAAATAAAAAATTACCACAGTTACACTCCCCTTCAGGTGTCTCTTGTGGACGTCTACAAAGAGGTTTGCAACATTGAAAAAATACCTCCAGCTCGACCACTCAAAGGCAAAAAAGGAGGAAGAAATCGGGCTGAATACTGTGAATATGATCGGATCCACAAACATTCCACCAATGAGTGTTTCGATTTAAAAAATGTCATAGAAAAACTAGTAAGAGAGGGGAAGCTAGATCGGTATCTGGCCACTCGGGACGAGGAACAAAGAAAAAGAAGAAGAGCAGAAGATGTTGGACAAATCGAGCGATCACCTCATATACCGGAAAGACATGTCCACATGATACACGGCGGATTTGCGGGGGGAGGAATCTCCAAATCAACCCGCACATCTTAAGGACGTATATCATGTTGAAAGGAAGAAGGAAGCACCCGACATCCCCGCGATTACTTTCACCAAAGAAGACTCATCCGGCATCGTATCGGGACACGACGATCCCATGGTCATCACTGTTATACTAGCAAACACAAATCTCCACCGCACACTGATAGACCAGGGGAGCTCCGCCGACATCTTATTCAAAACTGTCGTTGACAAGCTCGGCTTTGAAGAAAAAGAGCTTAGAGCATATCCGAACAGCCTATTCGGAATAGAAGACACCCCGGTCCAACCGTTGGGATACATCTCGCTGCACACAACTTTCGGAAAAGGAAACCTGTCGAGAACACTCAAGATAGATTACATCGTGGTCGACGTAAGTTCAGCCTACAATACCTTAATAGGTCGGACAACATTAAATCAGCTCGGTACAATAGTTTCGACTCCACATCTATGCATGAAATTCCCAACTGTAGAAGGGATAGCTACAATAAAAGTAAATCAGAAGACGGCGCACCGCTGTTACAACGAAAGTCTGAACCTCAGAGGCAGAGCAGAAGAATTCCACACAATCGAATTCGGTGGAGGTCAGAGGCGGGCGAACTCCGCCCACAACTTGAAGGTGAAATATAGAAAGTCCTATAAACATAAAAGACATAAAAGAATCACTCATACAGTTCTTACGAGATAACATCGACCTATTTGCGTGGAAGGCCGCAGACATGCGAGGCATAGACCCTAAGTTAATGTGTCACAAGCTAGCATTCTACCCCGGATCTTGGCCAGTGCAACAGAGGCATAGAAAGCTGACACCAGAACGTTCTCAAGCTGTGGAAGAGTAGGTACAAGCTCTACTGGAGGCAAGATTCATAAGAGAAGTCAAATACCCACTGTTCATACCTTTGATCGAGCTGTCAGACCCGGGATGTTCTATAGACAAAGCAACCGACCTTTTCAGGTAAGGATGACCCGACCTCTTCTCAAAAAGCTCGGCCGAGTCACAGGAAAGCCCAGTAAAGGGCCCAAAATTGAGGAACACGACCTCAATCCAAAGGCAACCCAAGCCTATATAGATAAGGGCGGTTCCCATAAATGATAAAGATAAGATAAGATGACTACCTTATCTTATCTAAAAAGGTCACTCTACACCATTATAAATACATTGGAGCACCCAGGTATAACTCATACTCTGATTCTACTAAATACCTGCTTAATACCCTTGCTAACTTAAGCATCGGAGTCCCTTGCAGGTACCCCCCACCCTCTGGGGACGAAGGATCAGCACAACCATCAAGTTCAACAAGTCAGACACAACACCTCTGACCAATACAGAAGATCTCATCCGAGATCGACCTACAGTTTCAGGTAACCCTCAGAACATTGGCGCCATTGCCGGGGACCTGGAAGTCAGATCTAGAGGATAGAATGCCGCACAAAAATACGGACACTACACTGAAACACACCCCGGAATCCAACGGGGATAAAAACTCATCAAATCCGGGAGTAATAGAAGCACTTTAGGATCGTTTAAAGCAACTCAGAAACCCAGCATCAACAAAAAGTTGGGAAGGATCTACAAAGGGAGGTAAGGCGACATCGAGAATTAGAAGATAAACTTCTAAAAATCAAAGCTGATTGGTGGACGAAATTGTGATCAATTCTCTTTAAGTTGTTTGTCTTTGTATGAAATCATTATTATGGCACTGGTTGAATTCACAACTCCGTTCAACTAACCAGCAAGTGTACTGGGTCGTCCAAGTAATAAACCTTACGTGAGTAAGGGTCGATCCCACAGAGATTGTTGGTATGAAGCAAGCTATAGTCACCTTGTAAATCTCAGTTAGGCAGATTAAAATAGTTTATGGGTTAGAAAATAAAAATAAGAAAATAGAAATAATAAACGGATAGAAGACTTATGTAGATTCATTGGTGAGAATTTCAGATAAGCGAATGGAGATGCTGTATGGCTCAAGGACGCCTGCTCTCCTACTGCTTCTATTCAATCCTTCTTACTCCTTTCCATGGCAAGCTTTGTATAGGGGTTCACCATCAGCTGTGGTTACTTTCAATCCTCTCGGGAAAATGATCCTATGCGGTTGTCAGTCGCACGGCTAATCGTCTGGAGGCATCACCCATGGTTGATGGCTACATCCCATCCTCGCAGTGAAAACTAATGCTCACGCACTCTGTCACAGTACGGCTAATCACCGGTTGGTTCCCGCTCCTACTGGAATAGAATCCCTTGATCCTTTTGCGTCTGTCACTAACGCCCAGCAGGTTGCAAGTTTGAAGCACGTCACAGTCATTCATTACCGGAATCCTACTCGGAATATCACAGACAAGGTTAGACTTTCCGGATTCCCAGGATCCTACTCGGAATACCACAGACAAGGTGAGACTTTCCGTATCCTCATAAATGCCGCCATCTATCTAGCTTATACCACGAAGATTCTGTTGGGGAATCTAAGAGATACGCATTCAAGCTCGGTTGCATGTAGAACGGAAGTGGTTGTCAGTCACGCGCGTTCATAAGTGAGAATGATAATGAGGGTTACTTATCATCACATTCATCGTGTTCTTGGGTATGAATGAATATCTCGGAATAAGAATAAGAGAGATTTGAATAAAAGAAAATAGAACTTCATTAATACTTGAGGTACAGCAGAGCTCCACACCCTTAATCTATGGTGTGCAGAAACTCCACCGTTGAAAATACATAAGTATAAGAGGTTCAGGCATGGCTGAATGGCCAGCCCTCTCCATGATCAAGTGACCGAATGATTAAAGACTTAGAGTGGTCAAAAGATGTCTAATACAATAGATAAAT
>NC_029781.3:33578117-33585677 GCF_000817695.3 Arachis duranensis
TCCACGAGTTAAGGCATTTCTTGGCGTCAAACTTCAGTTTATGACGTGTTTTGGGCGTTCAACTCTGGATCATGACGTTTTTCTGGCGTTTAACTCCAGACAGCAGCGTGTACTTGGCGTTTAACGCCAAGTTACGTCGTCATTCTTCGAATACAGTATGGACTATTATATATTGCTGGAAAGCCCTGGATGTCTACTTTCCAACGCCGTTGAGAGCGCGCCAATTGGAGTTCTGTAGCTCCAGAAAATCCATTTCGAGTGCAGGGAGTTCAGATTCCAACAGCATCAGCAGTCCTTTTGTCAGCCTTCTTCAGAGTTTTGCTCAGATCCCTCAATTTCAGTCAGAATTTACCTGAAATCACAGAAAAACACACAAACTCATAGTAAAGTCCAGAAATGTGAATTTAACATAAAAACTAGTGAAAACATCCCTAAAAGTAGCTTAAACTTACTAAAAACTATATAAAAACAATGCCAAAAAGCGTATAAATTATCCGCTCATCACTGATCTCAAAGCAAAAGCTACTCGGACCACCCCTAAAGACAACTCATGCAAAGACCAGGGTCCATTCACTAGGGAAATCATGAAGACCAAAATTCCTAAGGACTTCAAACTCCCGGATATGACTTTGTACGATGGCACTACAGATCCCAACCATCACCTCAGCAATTTCAAAAGTAGAATGTACCTCACCAACACTTTAGATGCAGTTCGCTACAAAGCTTTTCCAACAACTCTCACAAAGACAGCAATCAGATGGTACGATAACCTACCTCCGAAGTCCATCTCAAGCTTTGATGACCTAGCCGAAAAGTTCCTGGCCAGATTCTCCATCCAAAAAGACAAAGCTAAGCATGCCCCAAGCTTACTAGGAATCAAGCAAGGAGATCGGGAAAGTCTTTGCAACTACATGGAAAGATTCAACAAAACATGCCTAGACATACAAAACTTGCCAACAGAAGCCGCCATCATGGGCCTCATCAATGGCCTACGCAAGGGACCTTTTAGCCAATCCATATCAAAGAAGTACCCCGCGTCTCTAGACCAAGTTCAAGAACGAGCAGAGAAATACATCAACATGGAAGAAAATTCCTGACTAGGAGAAACCTCAAGATCTGGATTCACCTACCAGGATAAAGATAAAAAGTCCAAAAAGAAGGAAGATCAACAAGGGAAAAAAATTAAAAAATATCAGAATTACACCCCTTTCCGGGTGTCTCTTGTGGATGTGTACAAGGAAGTCTGCCACACAGAAAAAATACCCCCAGCTCGACCACTCAAAGGCAAACGAGAAGGGGGAAACCGAAACGAATATTCTGAATACCATCGTGTCTGTGGACATTCCACCAATGAATGCTTTGATCTAAAATGTCATAGAAAAATTAGTGAGAGAAGGAAAACTAGATCGGTACTTGGCCACCTGAGACGATGAGCAAAGAAAAAGGAGGAGGGACGAAGAGGTCTGACGAACAGAGCGATTACCTCGTACGCCAGAAAGACATGTTCATATGATACACGAAGGATTTGCAGGAGGAGGAATCTCCAAATCATCCCGCAAAAGATATCTCAAAGAAGTATATCATGTCGAAGGAAAGAAGGAAGCACCCGACATCCCTGCAATTACGTTCACCAAAGAAGACGCATCCGGTATCATCTCAGGACATGACGATCCCATGGTCATCACCATCATACTGGCAAATGCCAATCTCCACCGCACACTAATAGACCAAGGGAGCTCTGCCGACATCTTATTCAAAACCGCCTTCGACAAGCTCGGTTTAGAAGAAAAAGAGCTTAAAGCATACCCAAACAGCCTGTTCGTACTGGGAGACACCCGAGTACAACCACTTGGATACATCCCACTACACACAACGTTCGGAAGAGGAAACCAATCCAGAACTCTTAAAATAGACTACATTGTGGTCGACGTAAGTTTAGCCTACAATGCCTTAATAGGTCGGACAACATTGAATCAACTTGGCGCAATAGTCTCAACTCCACATCTATGCATGAAATTTCCAACTACAAAAGGGATAGTTACAATAACAGAAGGGATAGTTACAATTGAGTTGGGTGGAGTTCATAGACGAGAGGAATTCCGTCCACAACCTGAAGGCAAAGTAGAGAAAGTTCAGATCGAAGACACCTCGGACAAAACAACCAATATTGGTACGATCCTAAAAGGAGATGTAAGAGAATCACTAGTACAGTTCTTACGAGGTAACGTTGATCTCTTCGCATGGAAAGCTGCAGACATGCCAGGAATAGACCCCAAACTAATGTGCCATAAGTTGGCGGTCTATCCAGGATCTCGGCTGGTACAGCAGAGACGAAGAAAACTTGGGCCAGAATGATCCCAAGCTGTGGAAGAACAGGTACAAGCACTAGTAGAGGCAGGATTCATAAGAGAAGTCAAGTACCCACTATTGCTAGCCAACGTTGTCTTGGTGAAAAAGACTAATGGGAAGTGGCGAATGTGCACTGATTACACTGATCTCAACAAAGCCTGCCCAAAAGATCCTTATCCATTCTCGAGTATCGACGCTCTAGTGGATGCCTCATCCAGATATAAATATCTTTCATTTATGGACACATATTCTGGATACAACCAAATCTCTATGTATCCACCTGATCAGGAAAAAACCTCGTTTCTAACACCAAAAGTAAATTACTGCTACATCGTAATGCCCTTCGGTCTTAAAAACGCGGGAGCTACTTATCAAAGGCTAATGAATAAGGTCTTTTCAGAGCATATCGAAAAAATCATGGAAGTCTATGTGGATGAAATGTTAATAAAAATGCAAAGTGAAGAGACATTATTGTCTGACCTGGTCCAAGTATTCGACACTATAAGAAGGCATGGCATGCGACTTAACCCTGCAAAATGCACCTTTGCAGCAGAGGCTGGAAATTCTTGGGTTTTATGCTCACACAAAGAGGAATCGAGGCAAACCCGAATAAATGCCAGGCCATACTTGACATGAAGAGCCCAACCTGTGTCAAAGAGGTACAACAACTCAACGGAAGGTTGGCGGCCTTGTGCAGATTCCTGGCCGGATCAGCAATAAGATCGCTCCCCTTCTACGCCACTCTAAGGAAGGGAAAGGAATTTGAATGGACAGCGGAATGCGAGCAAGCCTTTCAAGACTTCAAAAGATTCCTGGGACAGCCACCTATATTGACTCAGCCACGGGATGGTGAACCACTCATATTGTACCTCGCAGTAGGAAGTCGGGCAGTGGCCTCAGCACATGTCCGAGAAGACGACAACGGGCAACAGCCCATATACTTTATCAACAAAGCATTACAAGGATCCGAGCTAAACTACCACAAAATAGAAAATTTTGCTTATGCTCTCATACTAACATCACGACGACTTCGCCCATACTTTCAACCGCACACCATTAAAGTTTGGACAAACCAGCCCATAAAAGGAATCTTACAGAAAATAGACTTGGTAGGCAGAATCTTGCAATGGGCAGTCGAGTTGTCCGAATTCGATCTTCAATACGAAGCTCGAATGGCCATCAAATCACAATATCTAGCCGATTTCATTGCGGAATTCACGGACACACCAGAAATCCCCACAGAATGGAATCTCTATGTAGATGGTTCCTCCAATAAAACGGGAAAGTGGCGCAGGTGTAATAATTGAAAGTGACCAGGGAACCCAAATTGAACTTGTTCTGAGGGTTACTTGAAACTAGAGGTCGATCTCGGACGAGATCTTTTATATTGATCGGAGCTGCTGAGTCCGATCTTATGGGGGTGTTTGGAGTCGCAGTGTCCGACGTGTGAGACTTGGTGATAATGCTGATCCTTTGTCCCCGGAGGGTGGGGGGTACCTGCAAGGGACTCCGATGCTTAAGTTAGCAAGGGTATTAAGCAGGTATTGAGTAGAATCAGAGTATGAGTTATACCTGGATGCTCCAGTGTATTTATAATGGCGTAGCTGTGACCTTCTTAGATAAGATAAGTTAGTTATCTTATCTTATCTTTATTTTCGAGCGAGGTCATCTTATGTTTAAGGGAACCGCCTTTATCTCTATAGGCTTGGGCTGCCCTTGGATTCTGGTCGTGTTCCTCTGCTTGGGCCCTTTTATTGGGCTTTCCTGTGACTTGGCCGAGCCTTTTAAGAAGAGGCCGGGTTGTCCTAGCCTGAAGAGGTTGGTCGCTTTGTCTGTAGAACATCCCGGGTCAGACAGCTCAACCCAGGGTATGAACAGTGCCCCTGCTCGAGCTTGGTCTTTATCTGGCGGTCGAGTCTTGGTTTTAGGACTTCGAGCCTTCTCGTGTAAAGCCGAACTCGAGCATTTCTGTTCCGTTTCTTCTAAAAGCGTGCACTTTTACCTTTAAGCGTTTTCCTTGGGAAATGTGTGAGGGTTTTTAATGCCCCCCGTTAATTTGTTCTGTTTCTCTTGATTTTCTCTTTTTAAATTTTTGTATCCAAGAGACGGTTTTCCTTTCCCTGTAACTTCCCTTTTCTTTCGCCGTTTCCTGTTATGCACTTCTCGTCTCTCTATGAAGCTTTGGCCTTCGCTTGGTGCTTCTGTTTTGTGATCGATTCTCTGCTTACTCGCTTTTCAAAGTTTTCTTCCTTCTTTCAGGTTGGTTTTGCTTTCTTCCTCACCTTTTTATTTCTGCTACTTTTGCTTTTGATCCTTTTGATGATGTATTGATTTTGTATGCTTGGAAAGCTTGAACCTTTTCTTCGTTTTTGTTTTTACTTTGGAATGTGATTCTTCAATAAAGTTTTGATTTTGCCTGAGTTGCTGTTGGAAAGCTTGAATCTTTTCGTACCACTATGCTTAACTATTGCTATGATGTATGTTTCTGATTTTCTTTTCGTCTTTTTGTATGCTTTTGACTGGATTTCCTGGAGGTTTAGTGCCTTTAGGGTTTTGCAAGTTGCTGCATTTTTGAAAAAAGGTTGCTCCTTTGGTGGCTTTGTTTTGTCGATAGTTTTTCTTTTTGACGGAGATGATGATTTCTTGATGGTTTCTAGTGAACGGTCGTTGCTGGGGTGTGAACTTGTAGGTCCTTTGAGTTCTTGTTCTGTGGTTGCCTCCAAAGGACGCCGCTGGATCTTTTGTGTAGGTCTTGGGTCTCCTTTTGTTCCTTATACCGTGCTTGATTGTGTAGCCGAGTTGTTCTGCTATTGTCCGAGATGTGTTTTAGTAATCCAATATTATTTTCTTATTGTAGGACTAGTTGGCCTCATGGCTTCTTGCAAAAATATTGTTGAGACGTCTTCCCAAGTCCCTGAGGGCATGGCTGATTAGGTGGATTCTATGGTTCTTCTGTGTATTTCTGTGGTGGACTCAGATTTTTGTATAGAGCTGCGAAAGCATCATAGGGTTTGTGGTAGTGTTGCCCAGGAGAGGGATAATGAGCTTGTAACGCCTGGTTCTGACGAGAGAGTTTGTTTTCCCACTTCACTTGAGGGAGAGCGTCCCTTCTTCTATGCTTACGAGTATTTCTTTAGTCAGTTGAACGTTACTTTTCCTTTTTCTGCCTTTGAGACCGACATGTTGTGGTCATGTAACATTGCTCCATCCCAGCTTCATCCCAATTCGTGGGGTTTTATAAAGATTTTTCAGCTGCTGTGTCAAGAGTTAGGCATCAAGCCTTCTCTAACTCTTTTCCTCTATTTGTTTGTTTCGGCCAAGATTGGGGCCTCTTCAAAAAAAAAGCTTCTTAGGTTTCCTTTAGATCTGCTCAGGGGCATAAAGTCCTTGCCATGTATAACGAGTCTTTTAAGGACTTCAAAAACTATTTCTTTAAAGTTCGAGCTGTTGAGGGTGTTACGACGAACCCGCTTTTCCTCTTGAGTGGCAAAGGAATGTCATGGTGTCCAGTATATTTGGGAGATGTTTAGATGAGGTCGAGCAGGCCTTTGTGAGTGTGTTGGAGGATATTTGGGGGGAGCCCCCACATCTGGATACTAAGAAATTTCTGGGGGACCCATCTTTAGTCCGAAATGTGTTAGGTACTGACTGGCGTGTTTTTAGTTTATTCTATTTTTCCCTGTGCTCGATGACTTTGTTTGTTGATTCTGTCTTTCCTGTTTTTTAGAAATGTCAAAGAACAATGACTCCATGAAGGCTTTTAAAAAGGCCAGGAAGGCAGCCGCTGCACAAAACATCTCGATCAAGGCGGCTAGGGAAGGGTATTCTCAAACCACCATGAAGCCGCCCGTGTCGAGTTCCCCTGGGCCGAGGAGGGTGATCCTACTCCTCGGGTTCGCCAGGCAGATCCCCCACAAACTTCTGCCGCTGCTCCTGGTGCTCCTCCCTCGAAAAAGCAGAAAACATCTGAGCCCTTTAACCTGGATGCCTCGAATTTTGATGCTGTCGAGTTTGTTGACCAGCAAATTGCCCCTTATGGTGGGCCTTCGATGGATGATGTGTCCCTTCTTCAGCAGCTAGATTTCATTACCAAAAATAGTGTGAAGATGGCACATATGGGTGCGGCCATTTTCTGGACTGTTCAGTGTATCCCGATTCATGCTACTAAATTTTTCATGGAGGAGGCTAAATCGGAGTTTGATCGGATCAAGGGTCTGAAGGAGGAATTGGAGGTGAAGTTGGCGAAGGTAGAAAGGAACTGAAGGGTGAGAAGGCTAGCTCTATCGCCTTTGCAGCTTCTATGAAGTTGGCCGAGGACATGGCATTGAAGCACAAGGATAGCTATGTCTCGACTTATAGGGAGTTGGTGCGTCTCTGAGATGACTTGGAAACTGCTCAGGTTGATTATGCCGAGCTTCAGGGTCATCTTGTGGGTAGCGTGACTACCGCCTATGAGAACCTGATAGAGCAGTTCCGGATTGTTGCCCCTAGTGCCGATTTGACTCTCGTTAGTCTTGATACGTAGTAAGGGAGGGCAAGATTGTCCCGGATGATCCCTGGTGGACGAAATTGTGATTCCTTTGTTATTGTATTTTGTAAAATTTATTGCTTTTTCAACTATGTGTGGACACAACTCCGTTCAACTTAACCAGCAAGTGTACTGGGTCATCCAAGTAATACCTTACGTGAGTAAGGGTCGATCCCATAGAGATTGTTGGTATGAAGCAAGCTATGGTCACCTTGTAAATCTCAGTTAAGTGGATTCATAGGGTCAAATGTAATTGGATTAGATAATTAAAAGATAAATAAAATAAAAAAGGATAGAAATACTTATGTAGATCAATAGTGGGAATTTCAGATAGGCGTGTGGAGATGCTAGAATCCTCTCGAATCTCTACTTTCATATTGCTTTCATCCAATCCTTCTTACTCCTTTCCATGGCAAGTTGTATGTAGGGCATCACCATCATCAATCGCTACTTTTAATCCTCTCAGGAAAATGGTCATATGCGCTGTCACTGCATGGCTAATCGTCTGGAGGCATCACCCTTGACAATGGCTACATCCCATCCTCTCAGGGAAAATGGTCCAAATGCTCTGTCACAGCACAGCTAATCATCTGTCGGTTCTCAATCAGGTTGGAGTAGAATCCATTGATTCTTTTGCGTTTGTCATCATGCCCAGCCTTCAGGAGTTTGAAGCTCGTCACAGT
>NC_029781.3:33585798-33594093 GCF_000817695.3 Arachis duranensis
TTAGACTTTCCGGATCCTCACGAATGCCGCCATCTATCTAGCTTATACCACGAAGATTCTGTTGGAGAATCTAAGAGATATGCGCCCGGCCTAGAGTAGAACGGAAGTGGTTGTTAATCACGCGCGTTCATAGGTGAGAATGATGATGAGTGTCACAGATCATCACATTCATGAAAGTGTTGTGCAACGTATATCTTGGAATAAGAATAAAAGAGAATTGAATAAAAAGTAATAGTAATTGTATTGAAACTTGAGGTACAGCAGAGCTCCACACCCTTAATCTATGGTGTGCAGAAACTCCACTGTTGAAAATACATAAGTGAAAGGTTCAGGCATGGCCGAATGGCCAGCCCCCTGAATGATCAAAAGACCGAATGATCAAAGACTAAAAATTCAAAAGATTAAACTGTCAAAAGATGTCTAATACAATAGTAACTTATCCTATTTATACTAGACAAGTTACTAGGGTTTACATGAGTAAGTAATTGATGCATAAATCTACTTCCGGGACCCACTTGGTGTATGCTTGGGCTGAGCTTGATCTATCCACGAGCTGAGGCTTTTCTTGGAGTTGAACTCCAAGTTATAACGTGTTTTGGGCGTTCAACTCCGGATCATGACATGTTTCTGGCGTTTAACTCCAGACAGCAGCATGTACTTGGCGTTCAACGCCAATTTACGTCGTCAATTTCCGAATAAATATGGACTAACCGGAAAGTCTAACCTTGTCTGTGGTATTCCGAGTAGGATTCCAGGATTGAATGACTGTGACGAGCTTCAAACTCGTGATTACTGGGTGTGATGACAAACGCAAAAAAATCAAGGGATTCTATTCCAACATGATCAAGAACCGACAGATGATTAGCCGTGCTGTGACAGAGCATTTGGACCATTTTCACTAAGAGGATGGGATATAGCCATTGACAACGGTGATGCCCTACATACAGCTTGCCATAGAAAGGAGTGACAAAGATTGGATAAAAGCAGTAAGAAAGTAGATATTCAGAAGGAATACAGCACCTCTATACACTTATCTGAAATTCCCACAATTGAATTACATGAGTAACTCTATCCTATTTTATTCCTTCGCGTATACTATAATTTCTTAATACAGTTAAATCCACCTGACTGGGATTTACAAGATGACCATAGCTTGCTTCATACCAACAATCTCTGTGGGATCGACCCTTACTCACATAAGGTATTACTTGGACGACCCAGTACACTTGCTGGTTAGTTGTGGAGAGTTGTGAGAAAGTGTGATTTATGTTTGAGAGCACCAAGTCTTTGGAGCCATTTTTGATGATCACAATTTTGCCTACCAAGTTTTTGGCGCCGTTGTCGGGGATTGTTCTAGTGTGGACAACTGACGGTTCATCTTGTTGCTCAGATTAGGTAATTTTCTTTTTATTTTTCTTTTCAAAAAGTTTTCAAAAATCTTTCAAAAATTTTTCTTTATTTTCGTTTTTCTAAAGAATATTTTTCGAAAAAATAATAAAAATATAAAAAAATTATAAAATCGTAAAAACCAAAAAAATTGTGTGTTTCTTGTTTGAGTCTTGAGTCAATTTTTAAGTTTGGTGTTAATTGCATGTTTTAAAAAAAATACATACATTTCTTGCACTTTTCGAAAATTCATGCATTCATGGTGTTCTTCATGATCTTCAAGTTGTTCTTGGTAAGTCTTCTTGTTTGATCTTGATGTTTTCTTGTTGTGTGTCTTTTATTGTTTTTCATGTGCATGTTTGCATTCATATTGTCCAAGCATTAAAGATTTCAAAGTTTGGTGTCTTGCATGTTTTCTTTGCATAAAAAATTTTTCAAAAGTATGTTCTTGGTGTTCATCTTGACATTCATAGTGTTCTTGCATACATCATGTGTTTTGATCCAAAATTTTTGTATTTTGGGTCATTTTCATGTTTTTCTCACTCATCATTAAAAATCAAAAAATATCTTTTCCTTAATTTTCTCATAATTTTCGAAAACTTGAGTTGACTTAGTCAAAAATTTTTAAAATTAGTTGTTTCTTAAAAGTCAAGTCAAAATTTCAATTTTAAAAATCCTATCTTTTCAAAATTTTTTCAAACATAAAATCTTTTTCATTTTTATCTTATGATTTTCAAAAATTCAAAAATATTTTTCAAAAATATTTTTGAAAAATCTTTTTCTTAATTTTATCTTTATTTTCGAAAATTATGCTAACAATTAATGTGATTGATTCAAAAATTTGAAGTTTGTTACTTTCTTGTTAAGAAAGGTTCAACCTTTAAATTCTAGAATCATATCTTTTAGTTTCTTGTTAATCAAGTAATTAATGTTAATTTTAAAAATTAAATCTATCTTATCTTCTCTTTTATATCGTATCTTTTTCAAAATTTTATCTTTTTCAAAAATTTGATTTTAAAATATCTTTTCTAACTTCTTATCTTCTTATCTTTTCAAATTTGATTTTCAAATCTTTTTCAACCAACTAATTAACTTTTTGTTTATTTCTTATCTTTTTCAAAACCACCTAACAACTTTTCTCTCTCTAATTTTCGAAAATATCTCACCTCTTTTTCAAAATTCTTTTTAATTAATTAACTAATTGTTTTAAATTTTTAATTTTAATTATATCTCATCTTTAATTTTCGAAAATCATTAACTCCTTTTCATAATTAATTTTCGAATTCTCTCTCTCATCTTCTTCTATTTATTTATTTATTTACTAACACTTCTCTTCACCTTTTCTCATCTCAAATCACTGCCCCTATCCTTACCCTTGTGTTTGGATTGTTCCTTCTTCTTAATCCTTATCCCCTTTCTTCTTCTACTAATAATAAGGATCCTCTTTATTGTGACATAGAGGATTCCTCTTCCTTTTTTTTCGCTTCTCTTTCATATAAGCAGGAACAAGGAAAAAGGCACTCTTGTTGAAGCTGATCCTGAACCTGAAAGGACTCTGAAGAGGAAACTAAGAGAAGCTAAATTACAATAATCCAGAGGCAACCTTTCTGAAATTTTCAAACAAGAGAAGGAGATGGCAGCCGAATCCAACAACAATAATGCAAGGAGGATGCATGGTGATTTTACTAAACCCACATCCAAGTTTGATGGAAGAAGCATCTCAATTCCTGCCATTAGAGCAAACAATTTTGAGCTGAAACCTCAATTAGTTGCTTTAATGCAACAGAACTGTAAGTTCCACGGACTTCCATCTGAAGATCCTTATCAGTTTTTAATTGAGTTCTTGCATATTTGTGAGACTGTTAAGACGAATGAAGTAGATCCTGAAGTCTACAGGCTCATGCTTTTCCCTTTTGCTATAAGAGACAGAGCTAGAACATGGTTGGACTCACAACCTAAAGATAGCTTGGACTCCTGGGATAAGCTGGTCACAGCCTTCTTGGATAAATTCTTTTCTCCTCAAAAGTTGAGCAAGCTTAGAGTAGATGTTCAGACCTTCAAACAAAAAGATGGTGAATTCCACTATGAAGCTTGGGAAAGATACAAGCAGATGACCAAAAAGTGTCCTTCTGACATGTTTTTAGAATGGAGCATATTAGATATATTCTATTATGGTCTATCTGAGTTTTCCAAGATGTCATTGGACCATTCTGCAGGTGGATCCATTCATCTAAAGAAAACGCCTGCAGAAGCTCAAGAACTTATTGACATGGTTGCAAATAACCAATTCATGTACACTTCTAAGAGGAGTTCCGTGAATAATGGGACGCCTCAGAGGAAGGGAGTTCTTGAAATTGATGCTCTAAATGCCATATAGGCTCAGAACAAAGTGTTGACCCAGCAAGTCAACATGATCTCTCAAAGTCTAAATGGATGGCAAAATGCATCTAACAGTACTAAAGAGACAGCTTCTGAAGAAGCTTATGATACTGAGAACTCTGCAATGGCAGAGGTTAATTACATGGGTGAACCTTATGGAAACACCTATAATTTATCATGGAGAAATCATCCAAATTTCTCATGGAAGGATTAACAAAAGCCTCAATAAGGCTTTAATAATGGTGGAAGAAACAGGCTCAACAATAACAAGCCTTTTCCATCATCTTCTCAGCAACAGACAGAGAATTCTGAGCAAAGCCCCTCTAATTTAGCAAACTTAGTTTCTGATCTGTCAAAGGCCACTTTAAGTTTCATGAGTGAGACAAGATCCTCCATTAGAAATTTGGAGGCACAAGTGGGCCAGCTGAGTAAGAAAGTAACTAAAACTCCTCCTAGTACTCTCCCAAGCAATACTGGAGAAAATCCAAAGAGAGAGTGCAAGGCCATTGATATAGTCAATATGGCCGAATGCAAGGAGGAGGAGGAGGATGCGAATCCAAATGAGGAAGATCTCATTGGACGTATCTCAAGCAGGAAGGAGTCCCCTATTAAGGACCTAAAGGAATCTGAGGCTCATATAGAGACCATAGAGATTCCATTAACTCTCCTTCTGCCATTCATGAGCTCTGAAGATTATTCGTCCTCTGAAGAGGATGAAGATGTAACTGGAGAGCAAGTTGCTCAATATCTAGGAGCCATCATGAAGCTGAATACCAAGTTATTTGGTAATAAGACTTGGGAAGGTGAACCTCCCTTGCTCATTAGTGAACTTGATACATGGGTTCAGCAAACTTTACCTCAAAAGAAACAAGATCCTGGAAAATTCTTAATACCGTGTACCATAGGCACCATGACCTTTGAGAAAGCTCTATGTGATCTAGGGTCAGGCATAAATCTTATGCCACTCTCTGTAATGGAGTAGCTGGGGATCATTGAGGTATAGCCTGCCATATTTTCATTACAATTGGCAGACAAGTCAGTAAGACAAGCTTATAGATTGGTAGAGGACGTGTTGGTAAAGGTTGAAGGCCTTTACATCCCTGCTGATTTCATAATCTTAGACACTAGAAAGGAGGAGAATGAATGCTTGGAAGACCTTTCCTAGCCACAGCAGAAGCTGTGATAGATGTTAACAGAGGAGAATTAGTCCTTCAATTGAATGGGGACTACCTTGTGTTTAAGGCACACGACTATCCTTCTGTAACAAGGGAGAGTATGCATGCAGAGCTTCTCTCAGTACAGAGTCAAACAGAGCCCCCACAGTCAAACTCTAAGTTTGGTGTTGGAAGGCCACAACCAAACTCTAAGTTTGGTGTTGAATCCCCATAACCAAACTCTAAGTTTGGTGTTGGGACTATACAATGTTGACCTGATCACCTGTGAGTCTCCATGAGAGCCTACTGTCAAGCTATTGACATTAAAGAAGCGCTTATTGGGAGGCAACCCAATTTTTATTTATCTAATTTTATTTTTATTTTATTGTTCTTTAATGTTTTATTAGTTTCATGATCATGTGGAGTCACAAAATAAATACAAAAATTAAAAACAAAATCAAAAACAGCAGAAGAAAAATCACACCCTGAAGGAAGGACTTACTGGTGTTTAAACGCCAGCAAGGAGCATCTGGCTGGCGTTCAACACCAGAACAGAGCATGGATCTGGCTATGAACACCAGAAACAAGCAACATCCCAGCGTTCAAACGCTAGGAATACACCCTGAAGAGAGCTGGCACTGAACGCCAGAAACAAGCATGGACCTGGCGTTCAAATAGTAAACTAGTAACCTAGGTTTACAGAATATGAGTAAACTAAGATAATTGGTGCAGAAATCCACTTCTGGGGCCCACTTGGTGTGTGCTGGGGCTGAGACTAAAGCTATCCACGAGTTGAGGCCTTTCTTGGAGTTGAACTCCAAGTTATAACGTGTTTTGGGCGTTCAACTCCGGATCATGACGTGTTTCTGGCGTTTAACTCCAGACAGCAGCATGTACTTGGCGTTCAACGCCATGTTACGTCGTCTTTCTTCGCGCAATATATGGACTATTATATATTGCTGGAAAGCCCTGGATGTCTACTTTCCAACGCCATTGAGAGCGCGCCAATTGGACTCCTGTAGCTCTAGCAAATCCATTTCGAGTGCAGGGAGGTCAGGATCCAACAACATCAGCAGTCCTTTTTCAGCCTAACTCCGATTTTTGCTCAGCTCCCTCAATTTCAGCCAGAAAATACCTGAAATCACAGAAAAACACACAAACTCATAGTAAAGTCCAGAAATATATTTTTTGCCTAAAAACTAATATTATTCTACTAAAAACCAATTAAAACATGCTAAAATCTATATGAAATTACCCCCAAAAAGCGTATAAAATATCCGCTCATCACAACACCAAACTTAAGCTGTTGCTTGTCCTCAAGCATCTAGATGAATAAAATAGGTTCTAACAGCAATAAAGAAGTAATAATATTCTTGAGTTTTAAATGAGGCTCAGATTCTTATTAGATGAGCGGGGCTTGTAGCTTTTTGCCTCTGAATAGTTTTGGCATCTCACTTTATCCTTTGAAATTCAGAATGGTTGGCATCCATAGGAACTCAGAATTCAAATAGTGTTATTGACTCTCCTAGTTTAGTATGTTAATTCTTGAACACAGCTACTTATTGAGTCTTGGCCGTGGCCCTAAGCATTTTGTTTTCCAGTATTACCACCGGATACATAAATGCCACAGATACATAACTGGGTGAACCTTTTCAGATTGTGACTCAGCTTTGCTAAAGTCCCCAATTAGAGGTGTCCAGAGTTCTTAAGCACACTCTTTTGGCTTTGGATCACGACTTTAACCACTCAGTCTCAAGCTTTTCATTTGGACCTGCATGCCACAAGCACATGGTTAGGGACAGCTTGATTTAGCCGCTTAGGCCTGGATTTATTTCCTTGGGCCCTCCTATCCATTGATGCTCAAAGCCTTGGATCCTTTTTACCCCTGCCTTTTGATTTTAAGGGCTATTGGCCTTTTCTGCTTGCTTTTTCTTTTTCTTTCTATTTTATTCCTTTTTTTTTCGCACAAGCTTTTGCTTTTTCACTGCTTTTTCTTGCTTCAAGAATCACTTTCATGATTTTTCAGATCATCAATAACATTTCTCTTATTCATCATTCTTTCAAGAGCCAACAATTTTAACATTCATAAAATTCAATATAAAAAATATGCACTGTTCAAGCATTCATTCAGAAGACAAAAAGTATTGCCACCACATATAATTAATTAGAATTTTTCTTATTAAGAACTCGAAAAAATATTGCCTCTTTATTCTAAAAATCTACTATTTTATTCATGTTTTATGATGATGAGAAAAATGAATTATAACTTAATTGGAATTAAAATCAAAGTAGAGATACTAATTACTACTACTAATATATAACTTCTAAGGTAAATTTCTAATAAGAACAGTTATCACAGAGTTAAGGCAAAGATTAGAACTCAACGACCTGTGTTTTTGGAAGTGGATGTTCCTCTAGTCTGTGGGGTGCCTTCAAGAATTAATTTCTGACGCTTCAGCTCCCTTAAGATCACATCCTTGCTCTTCCTGTTCCCTTAGGTGCCATGATCTTAATGAGTTTTAGCTCAGTGATCATGGCAAATCACACCAAACTTAGAGGTTTGCTTGTCCTCAAGCAAAAGAAAGGAAAGGAGAGGAATAGAAGGAGAGGCTATTTCAAAATTCAAAAGATATGATGAGTTTGAAAAAGATTTGTGTTTATGGATTAAGATATATTTGATATTTTTGAAAAAGGGATTTTAGAAATTAGGATTAAAATTTTTGGAATTGAAGAATGATATTTTAAAACATGTTTATGCAAGAAATTATGAATTGAAACATAAAATTAGAAAATTTGTAAAGAAAAACAAATTTTACCTCCTCCCCACCATTCTGGCATTAAACGCCCCACTGGTGCATGTTTTGGGCGTTTAACGCCCAATTGTTGCTTCTCCTGGGTGTTCAACGCCCAGCTGATGCTTCTTTCTGGCGTTGAACGCCAGGAAGTCCTTTATCACTGGGCGTTTTTCTGAACGCCTAAGACGCTGTCAATCTGGCGTTAAACGCCCAGAAGGTGCTTCTTTCTGGCGTTCAACGCCCAGAAGATGCTCCTTTCTGGCGTTTAACGCCCAGATGGCTACCCTTACTGGCGTTGAACGCCCAGTGGGTGCTTCTTTTGGGCATTCAACGCCAAAATGTTTCTTACTGGCTTTTTCACGCCAGTGAGCTTCCAAATTTCCCTGTAACTCTGTGAATTCAATCAATTGCTATTTTTACCCTTTGAAGATACTTGGACTCATACCTGTAAAAAAATGAAATTTATTTAATTAGTAAATAAACTTTGTAAATGGCTGGGTTGCCTCCCAGCAAGCGCTTCTTTATTGTCTTTAGCTGGACTACCACTGAGCTCTAATCAAGTCTCAGTTTTGAGCATTCTT
>NC_029781.3:33594389-33595449 GCF_000817695.3 Arachis duranensis
TTCTCTATTTGAGACTTCAGCTTGCCCATTAGTCTGTGGATGGTATGGAGTGGCTACCCTGTGGCTAACTCCATAACGTACCATAGCAGAGTAAAGCTGTTTATTGCAGAAATGAGTGCCCCCATCACTGATTAATACTCTAGGGATACCAAATCTGCTGAAGATGTGTTTCTGGAGGAATTTTAATACTGTTTTAGTGTCATTAGTGGGTGTTGCAATAGCCTCCACCCATTTGGATACATAATCCACTGCCACCAGAATATAAGTGTTTGAGTATGATGGTGGGAAAAGTCCCATGAAATCAATACCCCATACATCAAATAACTCAATCTCCAAGATTCCTTGTTGAGGCATGGCATAACTGTGAGGCAGATTGCCAGATCTTTGGCAACTGTCACAATTAAGTACAAAAGCTCGGGAATCTTTATAGAGAGTAGGCCAGTAGAAGTCACATTGGAGGACTCTTGTGGCTGTTCGCTCACTCCCAAAATGTCCTCCATACTGTGATCCATGGCAATGCCATAGAATTTTCTGCACTTCTTCCTTAGGCACACATCTACGGATTACTCCGTCTGCACATCTCTTGAAGAGATATGGTTCATCCCAAAAATAGTACTTTGAATCTGTGATCAATTTCTTTGATTGCAGCCTACTGTACTCTTTGGGTATGAATCTTACTGCCTTGTAGTTTGCAATGTCTGCAAACCATGGCACTTCTTGGATGGCAAAGAGTTGCTCATCCGGAAAAGTTTCAGAGATCTCAGTGAGAGGGAGGGACGCCCCTTCTACTTGTTCTATTCAGGACAAGTGATCTGCTACTTGATTCTCTGTCCCTTTTCTGTCTCTTATTTCTATATCAAACTCTTGCAGAAGCAACACCCATCTGATGAGTCTGGGTTTTGAATCCTGCTTTGTGAGTAGATATTTAAGAGCATCATGATCAGTGTACACAATCACTTTTGATCCTACTAAATAGGATCTGAATTTGTCAATGGCGTAAACCACTGCAAGTAGCTCTTTTTCTGTGGTTGTGTAATTCTTCTGTGCGTCATTTAAAACA
>NC_029781.3:33596106-33597902 GCF_000817695.3 Arachis duranensis
TGTAGGAACCAGTTCATTTTTTTCATTATGAACCACTGTCATGCCTCCCTTCTTAGGGACGACTTGGACAGGGCTTACCCAGGGGCTGTCAGAAATAGGATAAATAATCCCAGCCTCTAGTAATTTAGTGACCTCCTTTTGCACCACTTCCTTCATGGCTGGGTTCAGCCGCCTTTGTGGTTGAACCACTGGCTTGGCGTCACCCTCCAGTAAGATCTTGTGCATTTATCTGGCTGGACTAATGCCCTTAAGATCACTGATGGACCACCCAAGAGCTGTCTTGTGTGTCCTTAGCACTTGAATTAGTGCTTCCTCTTCCTGTGGCTCTAAGGTAGAGCTTATAATTACAGGAAAGGTATCACCTTCTCCTAGAAATGCATATTTCAGGGATGGTGGTAATGGTTTGAGCTCAAGTTTAGGAGGTTTCTCCTCTTCCTGAGGGATTTTCAGAGGTTCTACTATTCCCTCTGATTCCTCCAAGTCAGGCTGAACATCTTTAAATATGTCCTCTAGCTCTGATTCGAGATTCTCAGCCATATTGACCTCTCTTACCAGAGAGTCAATAATATCAACACTCATACAGTCATTTGGGGTGTCTGGATATTGCATGACTTTGACAACATTCAACTTGAACTCATCTTCATTGACTCTTAGGGTTACTTCCCCTTTTTGGACGTCAATAAGGGTTCGGCCAGTTGCTAGGAAAGGTCTTCCTAGAATGAGAGTTGCACTCTTGTGCTCCTCCATTTCCAGCACCACAAAGTCAGTAGGAAAGGCAAATGGCCCAACCTTGACAATCATGTCTTCAATCACGCCTGATGGGTATTTAATGGAGTCATCAGCAAGTTGAAGACATATCCTGGTTGGTTTGATTTCTTTAGTTAAACCAAGCTTTCTGATAGTAGATGCAGGTATTAGGTTGATACTTGCCCCAAGATCACATAAAGCTTGCTTGGCACAAGTACCCTCTAATGTGCATGGTATCATAAAGCTCCCAGGATCTTTAAGCTTCTCAGGTAAGCTTTTCAGAATGACTGCACTGCATTCTTCAGTGAGGTAAACTTTTTCAGTTTCCCTCCAATCCTTCTTATGACTTAAGATCTCTTTCATGAACTTAGCATAAGAGGGTATTTGCTCAAGTGCTTCTGCAAACGGAATCTTTATTTCAAGAGTCCTGAGATAGTCTGCAAAGCGGGCAAATTGCTTATCCTGTTCCGCTTGGCGGAGTTTTTGAGGATAAGGCATTTTAGCTTTGTATTCTTCAACCTTAGTTGCTGCAGGTTTATTACCTACAGAAGTTGGTTGGGAAGCTTTTTTAGAAGGGTTGTCATCAGCACTTGTATGTGACTGATCCCCCACTGGCATTTGAATGCCAGGGGTGGAAGCTGGAGTGGTGTTAGACACCACCTCCTTGTTTGTTACTGGCGTTTGAACGCCAGAACCATGTTCCCTTTGGGCGTTCAACGCCGGATTCATGCTTGTTTCTGGCGTTGAACGCCAGAAATGAGCATGGTCTGGGCATTCAGCGCCAGCTTTATTCCTCTCTGGGCTCTGACTGTCCTCAGAGGGATTTTGAGTAACCATTTGTTCATTTCTTGGTTTCCTGCTGCTTTGAAGTGAGGTATTTAATGTTTTCCCACTTCTTAATTGAACTGCTTGGCATTCTTCTGCTATTTGTTTTGACAGTTGCTTTTCTGTCTGCTTTAATTGCACTTCCATATTCCTGTTAGCCATTCTTGTTTCCTGTAATATTTCCTTGAATTCGGCTAGCTGCTGAGTTAGAAAGTCTAATTGCT
>NC_029781.3:33598375-33600071 GCF_000817695.3 Arachis duranensis
TCTTTATCATGTACTGTGTCAGCAATTTACAAAAATTGTGCCAGAAACTCTGTAGGTTCTTCTTGTGGAAGACCAGAATACTGGCAGTTTTGCTGCACCATGATAATGAGCTGAGGATTCAGCTCAAAGCTACTAACTCCAATGGAGGGTATACAGATACTACTCCCATATGAAGCAGTAGCGGGGTTAGCATATGACCCCAGAGTCCTCTTGGACTGTTCATTCCTACTTGCTTCCATGATGGAATACAAGAGATAATTTATATGTTGATTTTTTTTATTTTATAGAAGTGGAATAAATAAAAACGGAATATATATAAAAAAAATTTTGAAAATATTTTATGAAAATTTTTTTTCAAAAAATTTTGAAATTGAAATCTGAATTTTATATTAAAAATTTCGAAAATGTAGTTTAAAATTGGTTAGAAAAGATATATATATTTTTTGAATTTTGAATTTTATGATGAAAGAGAAAAACACATAAAGGACACAAGACTTAAAATTTTTAGATCTAATGCTCCTTATTTTCGAAAATTTTGGAGGGAAAACACCAAGGAACACCAAACTTAAAAATTTTAAGATCAAGACACAAGAAAGATTCAAGAACACTTTGAAGATTCACAAGAACACCAAGAACAAAAGAAAGAACACCAAACTTAAAATTTTTTTTTAAAAAAGACAAGATAAATTTTCGAAAATTAAAGAGAAATTAACAAGAAAACACCAAACTTAGAGTTTGGCACAAGATTCAATCCAAGAAAAATTATTTTTGAAAAAGGTTCCAATGGGTATACCCAATTATCAAGAACAACTACTAAAGCTCCAGGCAATTGGGCAGCAACTTCAGTGTTGATTTTAAAGATGTATTATTTTTTTATGGATAAAATAAATTTTTGAAAACTAATGTTTTGAAAAAGCACAAGAAAAACAAGAAAAGACACAGAACAAGGAGAATTAAAGATCAAACAAGGAAAATAAACAAGAACAACTTGAAGATCAAGGAAGAACAAAGACACTAATGCGAAAATTTTAGAGAAAAATATAAAAGATGCAATTGACACCAAACTTAGAACAAGACACTAGACTTACGAAAAATTAACAAACAATAAAGAAAAATAATATTTTTAAAAAGAAATTTTTTTGAAAAGAAACTATCCTATCAGGATTTGACGACTCTGTAACAGCAATAAATTATTCCTAATCTAAGAAATAAAATAAGCCTTCAATTGTTCAAACTCAACAATCCCCGGCAACGGCGCCAAAAACTTGGTGCACGAATTTGTAATCCATACAACTAACCAGCAAGTGCACTGGGTCGTCCAAGTAATACTGATGAGCGGATAATTTGAACGCTTTTTGGCATTGTTTTTAGTATGTTTTTAGTATGATCTAGTTAGTTTTTAGTATATTTTTATTAGTTTTTAGTTAAAATTCACTTTTCTGGACTTTACTATGAGTTTGTGTGTTTTTCTGTGATTTCAGGTATTTTCTGGCTGAAATTGAGGGACCTGAGCAAAAATCTGATTCAGAGACTAAAAAGGACTGCAGATGCTGTTGGATTCTGACCTCCCTGCACTCGAAGTGGATTTTCTGGAGCTACAGAAGCCCAATTGGCGCGCTCTTAACGGCTTTGGAAAGTAGACATCCTGGGCTTTCCAGCAATATATGATAGTCCATACTTTGCCCAAGATTTGATG
>NC_029781.3:33607656-33609448 GCF_000817695.3 Arachis duranensis
GTGATGAGCGGATAATTTGTACGCTTTTTGGCATTGTTTTTAGTATGTTTTTGGTATGATATAGTTAGTTTTTAGTATATTTTTATTAGTTTTTAGTTAAAATTCACTTTTCTGGACTTTACTATGAGTTTGTGTGTTTTTCTGTGATTTCAGGTATTTTCTGGCTGAAATTGAGGGACCTGAGCAAAAATCTGATTCAGAGACTAAAAAGGACTGCAGATGCTGTTGGATTCTGACCTCCCTGCACTCGAAGTGAATTTTCTGGAGCTACAGAAAACCAATTGGCGCGCTCTCAACGGCGTTGGAAAGTAGACATCCTGGGCTTTCCAGCAATATATGATAGTCCATACTTTGTCCAAGATTTGATGGCCCAAACCCGCGTTCAAAGTCACCCTCAGAAATCCCAGCGTTAAACGCTGGAACTGGCACCAAAATGGGAGTTAAACGCCCAAACTGGCATAAAAGCTGGCATAAAAGTTAGACCCTGTACTTATGTATTTTCAACAGTGGAGTTTCTACACACCATAGATTAAGGTGTGGAGCTCTGCTGTACCTCGAGTGTTAATGCAATTACTATTGTTCTTCTATTCAATTCCGCTTTTTCTTTTTCTAAGATATCACTTGTTCTTCGACTTGATGAATGTGATGATCCGTGACACTCATCATCATTCTCACCTATGAACGTGTGACTGACAACCACCTCCGTTCTACCTTCGATTGGGTGAATATCTCTTGGATTCCTGATTGCACGATGCATGGTTGATCGCCTGACAACCGAGTGCTCGCCTGACAACCGAGCCAACCATTCCGTGAGATCAGAGTCTTCGTGGAATATGCTAGAACTGATGGCGGCATTCAAGAGAATCCGGAAGGTCTAACCTTGTCTGTGGTATTCTGAGTAGGATTCAATGATTGAATGACTGTGACGTGCTTCAAACTCCTAGCAGGCGGGGCGTTAGTGACAGACGCAAAAGAATCACTGGATTCTATTCCGGCCTGACCGAGAACCGACAGATGATTAGCCATGCTGTGACAGAGCATAGGAACATTTTCACTGAGAGGATGGGAGGTAGCCACTGACAACGGTGAAACCCTACATAAGCTTGCCATGGAAAGGAGTAAGAAGGATTGGATGAAGACAGTAGGAAAGCAGAGAGACGGAAGGGAAGGCATCTTCATGCGCTTATCTGAAGTTCCTACCAATGAATTACATAAGCACCTCTATCTTTATCTTATTGTTTATTTTCGTTCATCACCATATCCATTTGAGTTTGCCTGACTAAGATTTACAAGATGACCATAGCTTGCTTCATACTAACAATCTCCGTGGGATCGACCCTTACTCGCGTAAGGTTTATTACTTGGACGACCCAGTGCACTTGCTGGTTAGTTGTGCGAAGTTGTGTAATGCCATGGTATTGAGCTACCAAGTTTTTGGGGTTCATGACCGGGGTTTATGAGAGTTGTGAAAAGTATTGTTCACAATTTCGCGCACCAAATACCTTACGTGAGTAAGGGTCGATCCCACGGAGATTATTGGTTTGAAGCAATCTATGTTTATTTTATTATTCTTAGTCAGGATATTAATTAAAATTATCAGTTGGAATTATTAGATTGGAAAAATAAAAGAGAATAAAATCGTTACTTGTTGTGCAGTAATGGGAAATATGTTGGAGTTTTGGAGATGCTTTGTCCTCTGAATTTCTGCAACGTAATATTTAACTCAATTGTTTGTAAAGCACGTCTACGGCAAGCTGTATGTAGGGTGTCACCATTGTCAGTGGCTACTTCC
>NC_029781.3:33609679-33613821 GCF_000817695.3 Arachis duranensis
AGATCCTCAGGAGTGGCCGCCATCAATTCTAGCTTATACCGCGGAGATTCTGATTAAGGAATCTAAGAGAAGTTCATTCAGTCTGATGTAGAATGGAGGTGTTTGTTAGGCACACGTTCATAGATTGAGGGAGGTGATGAGTGTCACGGATCATCACCTCTTTCACAATTAAGCGCGAATAAACATCTTAGATCGGACCATACACACATTGAGTGAAATAGAAACAATTGCATTAATTCATCGAGACGCTGCAGAGCTCCTCACCCC
Source organism: Arachis duranensis (assembly GCF_000817695.3). Classification (NCBI taxonomy): domain Eukaryota; kingdom Viridiplantae; phylum Streptophyta; class Magnoliopsida; order Fabales; family Fabaceae; genus Arachis; species Arachis duranensis. Next base: position 33,609,947 of record NC_029781.3, read on the forward strand.
CAACAATGGAGTTTAGAGACTCATGCCGTTAAAGTGTATAAAATTCAGATCTAAAAAATGTCATGAGGTGCAAGATAAGTCTCTAAAAGTTGTTTAAATAGTAAACTAGTAACCTAGGTTTACAGAATATGAGTAAACTAAGATAATTGGTGCAGAAATCCACTTCTGGGGCCCACTTGGTGTGTGCTGGGGTTGAGACTAAAGCTATCCACGAGTTGAGACCTTTCTTGGAGTTGAACTCCAAGTTATAACGTGTTTTGGGCGTTCAACTCCGGATCATGACGTGTTTCTAGCGTTTAACTCCAGACAGCAGCATGTACTTGGCGTTCAACGCCAAGTTACGTCGTTTTTCTTCGCGCAAAATATAGACTATTATATATTGCTGGAAAGCCCTGGATGTCTACTTTCCAACGCCGTTGAGAGCGCGCCAATTGGACTCCTGTAGCTCTAGAAAATCTATTTCGAGTGCAGGGAGGTCAGGATCCAACAGCATCAGCAGTCCTTTTTCAGCCTAACTCCGATTTTTGCTCAGCTCCCTCAATTTCAGCCAGAAAATACCTGAAATCATAGAAAAACACACAAACTCATAGTAAAGTCCATAAATATGATTTTTGCCTAAAAACTAATATTATTCTACTAAAAACCAATTAAAACATGCTAAAATCTATATGAAATTACCCCCAAAAAGCGTATAAAATATCCGCTCATCACCCATAAACCCCACCTACCTTCAAAATTCAAATTACTTTCCCACCCAAACCCACCCTAAATGGCCGAACCTACTCCCTCTCCCCTCACTATATAAACCCCTCTATTCTTCTTCATTTTCACACAACACAAACCTCTCTTTTCCTTCTTGGCCGAATACACCTCTCCCCCTCCCCTCCATATTTTCTTCTTCTTCTTCTTCTCTTCTTTCATCTCTTGCTCGAGGGCGAGTAATATTCTAAGTTTGGTGTGGTAAAAGCATAGCTTTTTGTTTTTCCATAACCATTGATGGCACCTAAGGCCGGAGAATCCTCTAGAAAAGGGAAAGGGAAGACAAAAGCTTCCACCTCCGAGTCATGGGAGATGGAAAGATTCATCTCCAAAGCCCATCAAGACCACTTCTATGATGTTGTGGCCAAGAAGAAGGTGATCCCCGAGATCCCTTTCAAGCTCAAGAAAAATGAGTATCTGGAGATCCGACATGAGATCCAAAGGAGAGGTTGGGAAGTTCGAACCAATCCCATCCAACAAGTCAGAATCTTAATGGTTCAAGAGTTCTATGTCAATGCATGGATCACTAGGAACCATGATCAAAGTAAGAACCCGAACCCAAAGAATTATCTTACAATGGTTCGGGGGAAATACTTAGATTTTAGTCTGGAAAATGTGAGGTTGGCATTCAACTTGCCCAAAATGCAAGGAGATGAACACCCCTACATTATAAGGGTCAACTTTGATCAAAGGTTGGACCAAGTCCTCATGGACATATGTGTGGAAGGAGCTCAATGGAAAAGAGACTCAAGAGGCAAGCCAGATCAACTGAGAAGACTGGACCTTAAGCCTGTGGCTAGAGGATGGTTGGAGTTCATCCAACGCTCCATCATCCCCACTAGCAACCGATCTGAAGTTACCGTGGATTGGGCCATCATGATTCATAGCATCATGAATGGAGAGGAAGTAGAAGTTCATGAAGTCATCCCCTTGAACTCAACAAAATAGCCGAAAAGCCCTCCACCATGGCAAGGCTAACTTTTCCTCATCTTATTTGTCATCTATGTTACTCAGCTGGAGTTATCATAGAAGGAGACATCCTCATTGACGAGGATAAGCCCATCACCAAAAAGAGGATGGAGCAAACAAGAGAGACCATCCACGGACCTCAAGAGATGCATGAGGAAGCTCATCATGAAGAAATCCCTGAGATGCCTCAATGGATGCACTTTCCTCCCAACAACTATTGGGAACAACTCAACACTTCCCTAGAAGATTTGAGTTACAATGTGGATCAATTAAGGGTGGAACATCAAGAGCACTCCATCATTCTCCATGAAATTAGAGAAGATCAAAGAGCAATGAGGGAGGAGCAATAGAAGCAAGGAAGGGACATAGAAGAGCTTAAGGACATTATTGGTCCTTCAAGAAGAAGACGCCACTAAGATGGACTCATTCCTTGTTCTTATTTTCTGTTGTTCAATTTTTATGTTATATGTTCATCTATGTTTTGTGTCTCTACTTCATGATCATTAGTAGTTAGTAACTATGTCTTAAAGTTATGAATAATTCCATGAATCATTCACCTCTCTTAATTAAAAAAATGTTTTTAATTCAAAAGAACAAGAAGTACATGAATTTCGAATTTATCCTTGAATTTAGTTAAATTATATTGATGTGGTGACAATACTTTTTGTTTTCTGAATGAATGCTTGAACAGTGCATATTTTTGATCTTGTTGTTTATGAATGTTAAAATTATTGGCTCTTGAAAGAATGATGAATAAAGATAGATGCTATTGATAATCTGAAAAATCAAAAATTGATTCTTGAAGCAAGAAAAAGCAGTGAATAGCAAAAAAAAAAAGTGGCGAAAAAAAATAGAAAGAAAGAAAGGGTAGAAATAGAGCTTCTCTCAAAATTGATTCGTGGTTTGCAGACAGTGCAAACTATAAGACTCAAGGTTCTCCTTCTGTAACCATGGAGAGGAAGCATGAAGAGCTTCTCTCAAAACAGAGTCAAATAGAGCCCCCACAGTCAAACTCTAAGTTTGGTGTTGGGAGGCCACAACCAACTTCTAAGTTTGGTGTCGAACCCCCACATTCAAACTCTAAGTTTGGTGTTGGGAGGTTCCAACATTGCTCTGAGCATCTCTGAGGCTCCATGAGAGCCCTCTGTCAAGCTACTGACATTAAATAAGCGCTTGTTGGGAGGCAACCCAATGTTATATTTTATCTATTTTTCTTTTGTTATTTTATGTTTTCTGTAGGTTGATGATCATGAGAAGTCACAAAATCAATTGAAAAAGCAAAAACAGAATGAAAAACAGAAAGAAAAATAGCACACCCTGGAGGAAGATCCTGCTGGCGTTTAAACACCAGTAAGGCTAGCAGATGGGCGTTTAACGCCCAGTCTGGCACCATTCTGGGCGTTTAACGCCAGAAAGGGGCACCAGACTGGCGTTAAACGCTAGTAAAGGGCAAGAACTTGGCGTTAAACGCCAGAAAGGGGCACCAGCCCGGCGTTTAACGCCAGAATTGGCACAAAGAGCAATTTTGCTCGCCACTTGGTGCAGGGATGACTTTTCCTTGACACCTCAAGATCTGTGGACCCCACAGGATCCCCACTTACCCCACCACTCTATCTCTTCTTTCTTCTTTTACTCGAGGACGAGCAAACCTTCTAAGTTTGGTGTGGTAAAAGCGTTGCTTTTTGTTTCTCCGTAATCATATATGGCACCTAAGGCTGGAGAAACCTCTAGAAAGGGGAAAGGGAAGGTAAAAGCTTCCGCCTCTGAGCCATGGGAGATGGAGATATTCATCTCAAGGGATGCACTTTCCTCCACAAAACTATTGGGAGCAATTAAACACCTCCCTAGGAGAATTGAGTTCCAACATGGGACAACTAAGGGTGGAGCACCAAGAACATTCCATCCTCCTCCATGAAATTAGAGAAGATCAAAGAATCATGAGAGAGGAGCAACAAAGACAAGGAAGAGACATTGAGGAGCTCAAGCACTCCATAGGATCTTCAAGAGGAAGAACAAGCCGCCATCACTAAGGTGGACCCGTTCTTTAATTTCCTTGTTCTTTATTTTCTGTTTTTCGAAAATTATGCTTATGTTTGTCTATGTTTGTGTCTTGTGATCATTAGTATCTTAGTGTCTATGCCTTAAAG
>NC_029781.3:33615247-33616546 GCF_000817695.3 Arachis duranensis
GACATGATCGAGAACCGACAGCTGAATAGCCGTGCCGTGACAGGGTGCGTTGAACATTTTCACTGAGAGGATGGGAGGTAGCCACTGACAACGGTGAAACCCTTGCATACAGCTTGCCATGGAAGGAGCCTTGCGTGCTTGAAGAAGAAGACAGTAGGAAAGCAGAGATTCAGAAGATGGAGCATCTCCAAAACCTCAACCTATTCTCCATTACTGCAAAACAAGTACTTAATTCATGTTCTTTTGCTTTTTACAATCAATCCTGATAATTTCTGATATCCTGACTAAGATTTACAAGATAACCATAGCTTGCTTCAATCCGACAATCTCCGTGGGATCGACCCTTACTCACGTAAGGTATTACTTGGACGACCCAGTGCACTTGCTGGTTAGTTGTGCGGGATTGCAAAAGTGTGATTGCAATTTCGTGCACCAAGAATCAATAACACTATCCGAAATTCTAAGTTCCTAGAGAAGCCAATCATTCTAAACTTCAAAGGAAAAAGTGAGATGCCAAAACTGTTCAGAAGCAAAAAGCTATAAGTCCCGCTCATCTAATTAGAATGAATATTCATTGATATTTTGGGATTTATAGTATATACTCTTCTTTTTATCCTAATTGATTTTCAGTTGCTTGGGGACAAGCAACAATTTAAGTTTGGTGTTGTGATTAGCGGATAATTTATACGCTTTTTGGCATTGTTTTTAGGTAGTTTTTAGTATGATCTAGTTACTTTTAGGGATGCTTTCATTAGTTTTTATGCTAAATTCACATTTCCGGACTTTACTATGAGTTTGTGTGTTTTTCTATGATTTCAGGTATTTTCTGGCTGAAATTGAGGGACCTGACCAAAACTCTGATAAGGAGGTGATGCAAGTGCATATTTGCTTTATTAGTTAGTTAGTTTAGTTAGTTTTAGCTTAAATTCACTCATTTTCTCTTAATAAACAAGTCCTTTTATGAGTTTTGTTTCCATGCATGATGATATCAAGGAACATGTTAATTCTAGCCAAATTCATGCAAATGATTTAAGGAATGCATATATGAATGAGTATGAATGAATCTCATGAAATTTATTGCTTGAATTGGTAAGACTTTGAAGCTATTTCCCTTGTTGATGATAGGTGATGAAACAAGGAAGCATGGAAGCAAGAATGATGCAAGCTGGGCAAGAAGTTGGCATTGCCAACTTGGGATTGGCGTTGCCAACTCCACAACACAAGGCAAGCTTGGTCCTGGAAGCAACCAAGGAGCAAAGTTGGCGTTGCCAACTTGAGAACCAAGTTGCCAACGCCACA
>NC_029781.3:33616996-33621206 GCF_000817695.3 Arachis duranensis
TTGCTAAACGCCCATTGGCGCACCAACCAGGGTGCCAAACGCCCAATGGCGCACCAACCACGTTTCAAACGCCCAAATGCCGCACCACTCACGTTGCCAACGCTAGATGGGCGTTGCCAACGCCAACTTACCAAAACAAGGCAGCCTGAACATGTCCACTTCAATGGAAGATATCTTGAGCTACAGAGATCCAAATTGAGTACTTCCAGTTGCGTTGGAAAGCTAACATTCAGAGCTTTCCAACCATATATAATAGTCCATGGTGGAGCACAAGATTAGAGCCAAACCAGAGTCATCTTTAGGCCCTAAAAACAAGAACATGAAGTGAAATTCAAGAAAGCTAGAGATTGGCCTTGGGGTGTGGGTCGAGCACGTTGCCAACGTGCCACAAGGGGGGCGTGTTTTGCAACAACGCCAGCCCCAAGTCCTTGCCTTGGGAGAGTGATGCACGGGCACGTTGCCAACTTGGGGTTTAAGGTGCGTTTTTGGCAACAACTTGGCAACAACTTGGCAGCTTGACCTTACCTTCTTTGAGGAACCATAACTTGAGCTAGGAAAGTCCAATTGGGGTGATTCCAGTGGCATTAGAAAATAGACATCAAGAGCTTTCCAATGATGTATAATAGTCCATATTGAAGCTGAAGGTTGACACTCAAATTCTGGGCTACATTTAGCATGAAAGTAAGGCCAAGAAGAGGAAAAGCAAGTTGTTAGCAACAACTTGGGCTAGCAACGCCCAAGTTTCATACTTCATGCCCAGGAAATTGTCCTGCACGTTGCCAACGTGCATTTGGCCTGGAGTTAGTGCCAATAACACCCTCAATGGGCCAGAATTGGTGCCAACTTGCTTTGCTTCCCCTATTCATCACAAAGGCCAACAACTTCTTCAATTGAGCCAAGAATTCAACAAAGAGAAGCCCATATTGCTAAACCAATTCAAGATCTTTGAAAGAGTTTTAGGAGTAGTATAAATAGAAGAGATTGATGTACTTGTTTTTTACACTTTTACTCTACTTTTTACACTTAGTCATTTTTTACACTTTTTAGCACTTGTATTTGGAAACTCTTTTGGTACTTCCGAGAGGAGACCCAGGGAGCTAATTTTGAGTTCATCTTGGAACTTCTCTTTTCCATTTTTCCTTAAGCTTTAAGCATTATTCTTCTTCATCTTTCTTTGCAATTTAGTTTAATTTTTCCTTTATGTCAATTGTTGTTGAGATGGGAGCTATGATTCACTAAACCCCATTCATTAGGGGGAAGAGCTCTGCTTGTTACAATGGATTGATGAACACCTCTCTTCCTCCACAATTCATGTGGTTGGTCCAAGGAGGAGACTCTTGTTCTTCAAAGATTCAACCACCATCGAGAGAGGGGTTAATCTATGAGAATTATGTGGTGAATTTGAGGAATGAGCCACATGATTCAGTTTAGAGTTCATCCTTTCATGATTCCCTCAATCAATATACCTTGGTTAGTATGTGAGATGTAACTTTCCTTGGTTGAGATTATGGGAATTGTGTGGCTGGATTAAGTTTGAGCTTCATCTCTTCTCATGAACAAATAGATCACGAGAGTGGCATTTGGTTATGTGGAGAGAAATTGAATCACCAAGAGATTGGGATTCAATTACCCAATTGCCATGGAACTAAACCCATGATTGAGGAGGATTTTGACTAACATCAATTCATGAAAATTAGCATCTCTGATCCCTAATGATCCTCTCTACCATCAATTCTTATTTCTATTGCTTCTAGTAGTTTAATTTCCCACAACCCAATTCCCTTTCACATTCGGTCACTTTATTTTTCTTGTTATTTACATTCTGTTCATTTACTTCTGGCCATTTACTCTTATGTTCTTTAAATTTCTGCAACATTTAATTCCTTGCATTTATCTTTGAGGTTGTTTAAGTTTCTTGCAATTTAAGTTTCAGTTATTTACTTCCATTTTATTTCTATATTCTTATTCTTAATTGCTATTTTAATTCCTGTAATTATGATTAAAAGTCACATTGCTCATAAAATCAAAATCATGTTCGCTTGACTAAACTTACCATTTAACTAAAGTTGCTTAATCTACCAATCCTCGTGGGATCGACCTCACTCTTAGTGAGTCTTACTACTTGATACGACCCGGTATACTTGCCGGTTGTACGTAAATACAAATTTTTACGTATCAGGAGGCTGACAAAGGACTGCTGATGCTGTTGGAATCTGACCTCCCTGCACTCGAAATGAATTTTTTGGAGCTACAGAACTTCAAATGGTGCGCTCTCAACGACGTTGGAAAGTAGACATCCAGAGATTTCCAGAAATATATAATAGCTCATACTTTATTCGTGATTAGACGACGTAAACTTGCGCTCAACTCCAATTCCATGCTGTATTCTGGAGTCAAACGCCACAAACACGTCACGAACCAGAGTTGAACGCCCAAAACATGTTACAACTTGGCATTCAACTCCAAGAGAAGCCTCAGCTCATGGATAGATCAAGCTCAGCCCAAGCACACACCAAGTGGGCCCCGGAAGTGGATTTATGCATCAATTAGTTACTTATGTAAACCCTAGTAGCTAGTCTAGCATAAATAGAACTTTTTACCTTTGTATTAGACATCTTGGATTGTATTATTCAGTCTTTTGACCACGTTTGGGGGCTGGCCATTCGGCCATGCCTGAACCTCTATCACTTATGTATTTTCAACGGTGGAGTTTCTACACACCATAGATTAAGGGTGTGGAGCTCTGTTGTACCTCAAGTTTCAATGCAATTACTACTATTTTCTATTCAATTCGACTTATTCTTATTCTAAGATATTCGTTGCACTTCAACATGATGAATGTGATGATCCGTGACACTCATCATCATTCTCACTTTTGAACGCGTGACTGACAACCACTTCCGTTCTATCTTAGACCGGGCGCATATCTCTTGGATTCCTTAATCTGAATCTTCGTGGTATAAGCTAGAATTGATGGCGGCATTCATGGGAATTCGGAAAGTCTAACCTTGTCTGTGGTATTCCGAGTAGGATTCCGGGATTGAATGACTGTGACGAGCTTCAAACTCGCGATTACTGGGCGTGATGACAAACACAAAAGAATCAAGGGATTCTATTCCAACATGATCGAGAACCGACAGATGATTAGCCGTGCTGTGACAAAGCATTTGGACCATTTTTACTGAGAGGATGGGATGTAGCCATTGACAACGGTGATGCCCTACATACAGCTTGCCATAGAAAGGAGTGACAAAGAATGAATAAAAGCAGTAGGAAAGTAGAGATTCAGAAGGAATATAACACCTCCAAACACTTATCTGAAATTCCCAACATTAAGTTACATGAGTAACTCTATCCTATTTTATTCCTTCGCGTATACTATAATTTCTTAATACAGTTAAATCCGCCTTACTGGGATTTACAAGATGACCATAGCTTGCTTCATACCAATAATCTCGGTGGGATCGACCCTTACTCACGTAAGGTATTACTTGGACGACCCAGTACACTTGCTGGTTAGTTGTGCGGAGTTGTGACAAAGTGTGATTTATGTTTGTGAGCACCAAGTCTTTGGAGCCATTGTTGAGGATCACAATTTCGCCTACCAGTAATCCACTATAACGAAAAAGCCAACTCCCAACTTCAAAGGGAGGAGCTCGACCTACTTTCGGAAATCTGAGAAAGAGCTCAGATTAAGGAAGAAGCGTTGAAACAACAGATGGCCTCTGGTGCGCGAAATTGTGAACAATACTTTTCACAACTCTCATAATCCCCGGTCATGAACCCCAAAAACTTGGTGTTCAATACCATGGCATTACCCAACTTCGCACAACTAACCAGCAAGTGCACTGGGTCGTCCAAGTAATAAACCTTACGCGAGTAAGGGTCGATCCCACGGAGATTGTTAGTATGAAGCAAGCTATGGTCATCTTGTAAATCTTAGTCAGGCAAGCTTAAATGGATATGGTGATGAACGCATAAAAACACAAAGATAAAGATAGAGATACTTATGTAATTCATTGGTAGGAACTTCAGATAAGCGCATGAAGATGCCTTCCCTTCCGTCTCTCTGCTTTCCTACTGTCTTCATCCAATCCTTCTTACTCCTTTCCATGGCAAGCTTATGCAAGGGTTTCACCGTTGTCAGTGGCTACCTCCCATCCTCTCAGTGAAAACGTTCCTATGCTCTGTCACAGCATGGCTAATCATC
>NC_029781.3:33624034-33624795 GCF_000817695.3 Arachis duranensis
TGGTCTTGATGCACCCTTGAGATGAATCTCTCCATCTCCCATGACTCGGAGGTGGAAGCTTTTGCCTTCCCTTTCCTCTTTCTAGAGGTTTCTCCGGCCTTGGATGCCATAAATGGTTATGGAAAAACAAAAAGCAATGCTTTTACCACACCAAACTTAAAAGGTTTGCTTATCCTCGAGCAAAAGAAGAAAGAAGAGAGTAGAAGAAGAAGAAATGAGGAAGAAGGGAATGGCTTTGTGTTTGGCCAAAAGGGGGGAGAAGTGGTGTGTACGATGATTGGTGAATGGGTGAAGAAGAGAGAGAGAGTGGTAGGGTAGGTAGGGATCCTGTGGGGTCCACAGATCCTGAGGTGTCAAGGAAAAGTCATCCCTGCACCAAATGGCAAGCAAAAACACGTTTTTAGCCTTTTCGGCGTTAAACGCCGGGCTGGTGCCCATTTCTGGCGTTTAACGCCAGCTTCTTGCCCATTTCTGGCGTTTAACGCCAGTCTGGTGCCCCTTTCTGGCGTTAAACGCCCAGAATGGTGCCAGACTGGGCGTTAAACGCCCAACAGCTAACCTCACTGGCGTTTAAATGCCAGTAGGTGCGTCCTCCAGGGTGTGCTGTTTTTTCTTCCTGTTTTTCATTCTGTTTTTGCTTTTTTCATTGATTTTGTGACTTCTCATGATCATCAACCTACAAAAAAAAAATAAAATGACAAAGGAAAATAGTTAATTATAAAACATTGGGTTGCCTCCCAACAAGCGCTTCTTTAATGTCA
>NC_029781.3:33628298-33629536 GCF_000817695.3 Arachis duranensis
GATGAATAATCAAAATGCAACTAAAATCAAATAACAATGCATGCAAGACACCAAACTTAGCAGTTTGTATACTACTGACACTAACAAGATGAGAATGCATATGAGACACATAAAACACTCAAGTCAATTGAATTCAAAGATTAAAGCACGAAAATTATCAAGAATTACTTGAAAATCCTTAAGACACATGAATGAATGCATGCAATTGACACCAAACTTAAGATGAGACACTAGACTCAAGCAAGAAATTTTTGGATTTTATGATTTTTTTTGATTTTTTTGTGTTTTTTCGAAAATTAAATGGAAAAAGATATCAAAATTCTTAATGAGAATTCCAGGAATCAGTGCAATGCTGTCTAAAGCTTCAGTCTAAAGAAATTAGACATGGCTAGCCAAGCTTCAGTAGAACATTGCATTCAAGAGCTAAATTGATGAAGATCAATCAGCTTTGGTGATGATAAGAACATCACCTTGAAACACTAGAATTCATTCTCAAGAACTCTGAAATCACTGCTCCAAAAGCAAGATTGATAGAAATCAACAAGCTCTTGTGATGGTAAGTTGAAACCTCGGTCCAATGAAATTAGACATGGCTTCACAGCCAGCCAGATTTCAACAAATCATCCTGAAACTCTAGAATTCATCCTCAAGAATTTCGAGAAAAAAAATACCTAATCTAAGCAACAAGATGAACCGTCAGTTGTCCAAACTGAACAATCCCCGGCAACGGCGCCAAAAACTTGGTGCGCGAAATTGTGAACAATACTTTTCACAACTCTCATAATCCCCGGTCATGAACCCCAAAAACTTGGTGTTCAATACCATGGCATTACACAACTTCGCACAACTAACCAGAAGTGCACTGGGTCGTCCAAGTAATAAACCTTACGCGAGTAAGGGTCGATCCCACGGAGATTGTTAGTATGAAGCAAGCTGTGGTCATCTTGTAAATCTTCGTCAGGCAAGCTCAAATGGATATGGTGATGAACGCATAAAAACATAAAGATAAAGATAGAGATACTTATGTAATTCATTGGTAGGAACTTTAGATAAGCGCATGAAGATGCCTTCCCTTCCGTCTCTCTGCTTTCCTACTGTCTTCATCCAATCCTTCTTACTCCTTTCCATGGCAAGCTTATGCAAGGGTTTCACCGTTCTCAGTGGCTACCTCCCATCCTCTCAGTGAAAATGTTCCTATGCTCTGTCACAGCATGGCTAATCATCTGTCGGTTCTCGGT
>NC_029781.3:33629636-33632435 GCF_000817695.3 Arachis duranensis
TTGCTTCATTGATTAGTTTCCTCACTTGTTGCTTAGTGAATTCTTGGGGTATCTTTCTCCCTACTTTGTAGTTTGCCATATCAGCGAACCATGGTGTTTGTTGGATCAGCATAAGATGTTCATCTGGGATCAATGCCCCATAGATCAAATAATTCTACTTCCAAAATGAAGTTCTGTGGCATCTCGTTCCTTCTTGTTAGTCCTCCTGCTTTTTGGCATTCATTATATTGGTGGACAAACTCCCTGGCATCTTTGAAGATGGTTGGCCAATAGAAACCACTTTGTAGTACCTTTGCTGCTGTTATTTCTGGACCAAAGTGTCCACCATAAGCTGAGCCATGGCAATGCCATAATATATCTTTTGTTTCACTTTCAGGAATACATCTCCTGATTATTCCATCAGAGCATCTTCTGAACAAATAGGGTTCATCCCACAAGAACTTCTTTGCTTCATTGATTAGTTTCCTCACTTGTTGCTTAGTGAATTCTTGTGGTATCTTCCTCCCTACTTTGTAGTTTGCTATATCAGCGAACCATGGTGTTTGTTGGATTTGCATGAGATGTTCATCCGGGAAGCTTTCATTCACAGGTAATGAGGCCTTTTGAATTGTTTCTGGTGGCAGCCTTGACAAATGATCAGCAACTAGATTTTCAGTGCCTTTCCTGTCCCTTACCTCAATGTCAAATTCTTGTAAGAGTAGAATCCATCTGATAAATCTTGGTTTAGCATCCTGTTTTGACATCAAATACTTGAGAGCAGCATGATCAGTATAAACCACAATTTTAGATCCTATCAAGTACGATCTAAACTTATCAAATGCATAAACCACAGCTAACAATTCCTTCTCTGTTGTGGTGTAATTTTTTTGAGCTTCATTTAATACTTTACTTGCATAATATATGACATGATGCAAGTTTCCCTTTTTCTGTCCAAGTACAGCACCAATTGCAATTTCACTTGCATCACACATGAGTTCAAAGGGTAATTCCCAATCCGGGGGTGTGATAATTGGTGCTGTTGCGAGTTTATGTTTTAAAGTTTCCTGTGATAATTGGTGCTGTTGTGAGTTTATGTTTTAAAGTTTCAAAAGCATGCTGGCAATTTTTATCAAAAACAAACGGTTGATCAATCATTAAAAGGTTACTCAAAGGTTTGGCTATTTTAGAAAAATCATTGATAAACCTTCTATAAAATCCTGCATGCCCCAAGAAACTTCTAACAGATTTTACATTAGTTGGTGGAGGGAGTTTTTCTATTATTTCCACTTTTGCTTTGTCAACCTCTATTCCTCTTCTTGAAATTTTATGACCAAGAACAATCCCCTCAGGTACCATGAAATGGCACTTCTCCCAGTTCAAAACCAAATTAGTTTCTTGGCACCGTTTCAAGACAAGAGTTAGATGGTTTAAGCAAGTATTGAAATTATCACCAAAAACAGAGAAGTCATCCATGAAAACCTCTAAAAATTTTTCAACCATATTTGAGAAAATGGAAAGCATACACCTTTGAAAAGTGGCTGGGGCATTGCATAATCCGAATGGCATTCTTCTATAGGCAAAAACTCCAACTGGGCATGTGAATGAAGTCTTTTCTTGGTCCTTTGGATCTACCACTATCTGATTATACCCAGAATAACCATCCAGGAAGCAATAATAAGCATGGCCAGCCAACCTTTCAAGCATTTGATCAATGAAGGGGAGTGGGAAGTGATCTTTGCGTGTGGCATCATTCAACCTTCTATAGTCAATGCACATTCTCCACCCTGTCACCATTCTGGTGGGAATGAGTTCACTCTTCTCATTAACAATGACTGTCATCCCACCTTTCTTTGGTACTACTTGGACTGGGCTTATCCATGAGCTATCAGAAATAGGATATATGATTCCTGCATTCCATAATTTCATTACTTCCTTCTGGACGACTTCCTTCATTGCAGGCTTGAGTCTTCTCTGAGGTTGAATTACTGCTTTGGAATTGTCCTCCAAAAGAATCTTATGCATGCATACTGTAGGGCTGATGCCTTTCAGGTCATCAATGGTCCATCCTAAGGCATCCTTGTGAGCTCTGAGAACATCAAGAAGATCTCCTTCTTCTTTCTTTGTCAAGGAAGAATTAATGATCACTAGGAAGCTCTCTGAAGTGACAAGAAATGTATATTTGAGATGAGAAGGTAATGGCTTCAATTCTTGCTTTTGCACCTCTTCTTTCTTGCTTAGTTCCACTTCTTTGTTTATGAAAGCCTCAGCCACATGTTCCTCTATTGTTTCTTGATTATCCTTTTCTTGCTCATGCTGATCGATGTCTAACATTTCTTCCACCAAGCTCTCTATCATATCCACCCTCAAATGATCTTCCTGCTCTGGAGGGTGTTGCATTGACTTAAAAACATTGATGATCATCTGCTCATTGTGTACTCTGAAAATCATTTCTCCTTTTTCCACATCTATAATGGCTCTTGCAGTTGCTAGAAATGGTCTGCCCAAGATGATTGAATTGTTGCCTTCCTCATCGGTATCTAGGATTACAAAGTCTACAAGGAAGATAAACTCTCCAACCTTTACTAGCAAATTTTCCACAATTCCATTTGGTGTCTTGATTGATCTGTCTGCCATGACTAGTGACATCCTGGTGGGTTTGAGTTCTTCTATGGCCAACTTCTTCATCATGGACAAAGGCATTAAATTGATACTAGCTCCTAAATCACAAAGAGCTTTATCCAAGGATAGTTTGCCTATAGTGCATGACACTACAAAACTCCCTGGATCCTTGAGTTTTGGTGGGATTCCCTTTTGGAGCAC
>NC_029781.3:33634375-33634640 GCF_000817695.3 Arachis duranensis
TAGAAAGCCAATGAAACTTCAATCTATAGCTAGAATGAAGGTTTAGTTAGTTTAAGCAAAAACTCAAACAGTTAGTGTGTTAGTAGGAATTGGAATAACAGAAAAGAAAAAGTGCTTAATCTAGACCTCCACTTCACTTAATCATTGTCAATCTATTTCAATCCCCGGCAACGGCGCGAAAAACTTGATGTGTGGAAAATGATCCAACACAAAACTCACCGGCAAGTGTACCGGGTCGCATCAAGTAATAATAACTCACAAGAGT
>NC_029781.3:33636578-33638319 GCF_000817695.3 Arachis duranensis
CAGGGTCAGCCTCAACAAGAATGCTTTTTTCTTTGCTCCTGCTCATATGAAAGAGAAGAAAACAAGAAAATATGGAATCCTCTATGTCACAGTATAGGGATTTCTTGAGGTGTCAGAGGAAAAAATAGAAGGCAGAAGTAGAAGAATTCGAACTTATCAAGAGAGATGGAGTTCGAATTGTTCATTGAGGAATAGTGTTAGTCCATAAATAGAAGGATGTGAGAAGAGGGGAAGTAATTTTCAAAAATTAAGTAAAAGATTTTGAAAATATTTTGAAAAACACTAATTGATTTTCGAAAACCAAGAGTGGAAAAGAGATCAAGTGATTTTTCTGAAAAAGATTTTGAAATTAGAAATAAAAAAGATATGATTGAAAACTATTTTGAAAAAGATGTGATTAAAAAGATATGATTGGTTTTAAAAAGATGTGATTGAGAAGATATGATTTGAAAAACATTTTAAAAAAGATTTGATTTTGAAAAGATTTTGATTTGAAAAAGATTTGATTTTGAAAAATTTTGAAAACTTGAAAAAAAATTGCATTGAAAACAGAATCTTCCCTCTTGTGCCATCCTGGCGTTAAACGCCCAGAATGGTGCACATTCTGGCGTTTAACGCCCAAAGCACTACCCTTTTGGGCGTTAAACGCCCAGCCAGGCACCCTGGCTGGCGTTTAAACGCCAGTTTGCCTTCCTCACTGGGCGTTTTGAACGCCCAGCTTTTTCTGTGTAATTCCTCTGCAGTATGTTCTGAATCTTCAATTCTCTGTATTATTGACTTGAAAAGATACAAATTAAAAATATTTTTGGATTTTTAATAATGAGGAATAATCAAAATGCGACTAAAATCAAATAACAATGCATGCAATACACCAAACTTAGCAGTTTGTATACTACTGACACTAACAAAATGAGAATGCATATGAGAAACACAAACACTCAAGTCAAGAGAAATTAAAGATCAGAGCAAGTAAATCATCAAGAACAACTTAAAGATCAATGAAGACACATGAAAAATGCAAGAAGGACAGAAACATGCAATTGACACCAAACTCAAAATGAGACTCTAGACTCAAACAATAAATTTTTGGATTTTATGATTTTGTAATTTTTTTGTGCTTTTTCGAAAATTAAGTGGAAAAGAAAATAAAGATATCAAAATTCTTAATGAGAATTCCAGGAATCATGCAATGTTAGTCTAAAG
Organism: Arachis duranensis; assembly: GCF_000817695.3. NCBI lineage: Eukaryota > Viridiplantae > Streptophyta > Magnoliopsida > Fabales > Fabaceae > Arachis > Arachis duranensis. The sequence continues at coordinate 33,637,782 of NC_029781.3, forward strand.
CTTAAATCTAAAGAAATTAGACATGGCTAGCCAAGCTTCAGCAGAACATTACATTCAAGAGCTAAATTGATGAAGATCAATCAGCTTTGGTGATGATAAGAACATCACCTTGAAACACTAGAATTCATTCTTAAGAACTCTGAAGAAAAATACCTAATCTAAGCAACAAGATGAACCGTCAGTTGTCCAAACTCAACAATCCCCGGCAACGGCGCCAAAAACTTGGTGCACGAAATTGTGATCAATACTTTTCACAACTCAAATAATCCCCGATGATGAGTCCAAAAACTTGGTGCTCAATACCATGGCATAAACACAATTTCGCACAACTAACCAGCAAGTGTACTGGGTCGTCCAAGTAATAAACCTTACGCGAGTAAGGGTCGATCCCACAGAGATTGTTGGTATGAAGCAAGCTATGGTCACTTTGTAAATCTTAGTGAGGCAAACTCAAATGGTTATGGATGATGAATAAAGCATAAAGATAAAGATAGAGATACTTATGCAATTCATTGGTGGAATTTCAGATAAGCGTATG
>NC_029781.3:33638786-33654856 GCF_000817695.3 Arachis duranensis
TGGTGACTTTGAACGCCAGTTTGGGCCATCAAATCTTGGGCAAAGTATGAATTATCATATATTGCTGGAAAGCCCAGAATGTCTACTTTCCAACACCATTGAGAGCGTGCCAATTGGGCTTCTGTAGCTCCAGAAAATCCACTTCGAGTGCAGGGAGGTCAGAATCCAACAGCATCTGCAGTCCTTTTTAGTCTCTGAGTCAGATTTTTGCTCAGGTCCCTCAATATCAGCCAGAAAATACCTGAAATCACAAAAAACACACAAACTCATAGTAAAGTCCAGAAAAGTGAATTTTAACTAAAAACTAACAAAAATATACTAAAAACTAACTAGATCATACTAAAAACATACTAAAAACAATGCCAAAAAGCGTACAAATTATCCGCTCATCACTATGCAATAAAATTTGTTTAGAATCTCTACTAGATACTTGCATCAATTCCAAGTGAAAGTCTCACACTAAGTTTGGTGTGCCACTTACCTTTCGTACAAGTACCATGCACACCATTTATTAATGAATCACATTGTCTTTGTTTTCTTTCTTGTGCCTTTATTGTATCCTTAATTTTGCTTGCTTAAGCACATGCATTACTGACACCTCATCGTGTAAGACACTCATGACCTATAATAAACCCATCACTACTGTTTTATTTGTTGCTTGAGGACAAGCAATCATTCTAAGTTTGGTGTGAGAAGGGAAAGAATAGAAGGAAAGTAACAACAACAATGAAGATAAACTACAAGGTGGTAAAGTTCTTTTTCCTCATATTTGTTTTCCAGTACTTTAAATTGCATGATTGTCTTTTATTCGTTTATATGCATGTGTGGTTGCTCCTTGTAAATAAGCATAGCTTGAATTTTGAATTGTAACATATTGCTGTGACATTATAACTACCATCTTAAACTTTTATGAGTCAAAGTAATTAAGCAATCATGATCATAAACAAACATGGTAATTAAAGAAGAAGCTAGCATGAGCTATAACTATTGGGGGGCTAGTATGATTAACTTGTTGCTCAATTGCATTTGAATTTATATAATTGAAGTTTTCATTTAGGACATTTTATGAAATTTTTTAAAATCATCAAAACCATGAAGAAGGAAATGTAACTAAGGTAAGTAAAAAAAAAGGAAAGAATGAGAAAGCTGAAGGCTCTGAGTACCAATGACAATTCAATTGCCAAGTACTTGTGGTGTTTATGTATCAAGCAAAAGGCTTGAAAACAAAACATTTAGAGTCAAGGCTAGGCTCAAGTGCAAAAGCACTCCCTCAAAGCTCAAGGCCTTGAGCATTGATAAACCACTATATTATGGTTTATCTTGTGCTTAATTGAGTGGATTTTATCAATCTTTCATACACTTATTCATACTAATTGCATGAGTTTACGTTTTCCTTCCGGATTTTGTGCTATGATTGAAAATATGCTTCTTTGGGCTTTAATTTTGCTATGTTTAATCCTCTCTTATTACCATTCAATGCCGTGATATGTGTGTTAAGTGATTTCAGAGATTACAGGGCAGAAATGGCTCAGAAGATGGAAAGGAAGCATGCAAAACTGGAAGGAATACAAGAAACTAAAGGAATTGCCAAAGCTGTCAGCCTGACCTCTTCGCACTCAAATGATCATAACTAGAGCTACAGAGGCCTAAATGATGCGGTTCTAGTTGCATTAGAAAGCTAACATCGGGGGCTTCGCAATGATATATAATTTGCCATAGCTGCCCCGAAGATAGGTGATGCGGACGCGTGGATGACACGCATGCATTGCATCTGTGAATTTCAATCCACGCAAACGCGTGAATTTCAATCCTGTACGAACCAGCAGCGATTTCTGGACTGTTTTTGACCTAATTTTTGGCCCAAAAAACACAGATTAGAGGCTATAAAGTGTGGGAATGCATCTATTCATGAGAGACAACATACATTCATTCAATACACACAATTTTTGGATTAGATGTAGTTTTTTAGAGAGAGAGGTTCTCTCCTCTCTATTAAGTTTTAGGAATTAGGATTTCTCTTAGTTTTAAGATTAGGATTTCATCTTCTTCAATCACAGGTTCAATGTTTCTTTTATTTATTTTCTCAATTTAGTTTATGAACTCTTTATGTTTAGATTGATTTTCTATTTAATATAATTTGAGGTATTTCAGATTTATGATTGCTTTCTTTAATTTATGTTATTGATGCTTTCGCTTTATCCAAATTATTTTCATTCGAGTAGATTTTCTTCCCTTTTGGCTTTGGTTAATTAATTGGTAACACTTGAGTTATCAAACTCAGCAGTGGTTAAAATTGGCAATTGCTAATTGATTTGGATCACTCTAAAACTTGACTAGGACTTGAGGATCAATTTAATTAGTCCACTTGACTTTCCTTTATTTAATAAGGGATAACTAAGTGGGATTAAAACCCAATTTTCATAACATCTGATAAGGATAACTAGGATAGGAATTTCAGTTTTCATACCTTTCCAAGAGATTTTATTATTAGTGATTTACGTTCTTGCGCTTACTATTCTTGCTTTTTATTTTTTATACATTAAAACCGAAAAATATACCTTTTTCCATAACCAATAATAAATCATACTTCCCTGCAATTCCTTGAGAAGACGACCCGAGGTTTGAATACTTCGGTTATTTATTTTTATTGGGTTTGTTACTTGTGACAAACAAAACTTTTGTAAGAAAGGATTCTATGTTGGTTTAGAAACTATACTTACAATGCGATTATATTTGTGAATTTCTTTATCTCAGTTTTAAATTTCAAAAATCAAATTTTTTTTTTCAAAAATCATATCTTTTTCAAAATCTTATCTTATCTTTTTTGAAAAATCATATCTTTTTCAAAATATTTTCTTTTTATTAGTTTTTGTTTTTATTTTCTCTTACTACTATGAACTCTCACCCCTTTGGCTATGAGTCTAGTTACAATTATGTTGCATAAAGAGGAAATTACAATGAGAACAGGCATCAAGGTTGGAATAATCAAAGATGGAAGGAGCCACAAGGATTTGATCAACCCTCATGGCAAAAACCACCTCCAATGGACTATCAACAACCATTCTGATGCATATCAAGGCAATGGCTATGGTGAGCACTCTTTTGATTATCAACAACCACCACCATATGCCTATGAACCCCCTCCTCAACATGACTTTGGACCACCATACTCACAAGCCCCTCTCCACCATTCACCTCCATATGACCCTAACCCGTATCCACCATACCAACCACCTTATGAGCCTTATGAACCATATATAGAACCACCCCAATTCCAACTCAATTACTGCCAAGAACCATCACCTCAATATTTGCCATCTCCATATCCATAAATCCAAGAGCACTATGATCCTACTTATGATAGCCGAGTACAACAAAAATCAAGGGATCGTCTCAAGGAAACAGTGGAAAAACTTCATGCAACCCTTCACCAACTGGATCAAGCGATAAATCGATTACCTTCCCGATGTTCGGACATTCAAGGAACCCCCATGGCTTCATGTGGAGAATCTACTGAAGAACATGGCATGAAGGCGAAGTTAGAAACTCCAGTGGACAGTGAGCAGCACGATTTTGTACTGGAACAATTGGAAGAAGCTACGCCTGCCATTGAAGAGGAAGAAGTGGTTGAAGACTTAGGAGATGTGGAACCTCCATAGGAAATTCAAGTCATAGATCCTCTTTCAAAGGCGTTTGAATTTGATGTTGAGGAGGGTGTACAACCTCCAAGGCATACCATGGTTGAAGACTTTGAAGGGGATGATCAAGAGATAGATTCAATCATTGATGAATTCTTATTTATATTTGAACCCTCTTCCATTGGAATTGATATGGGGTTTAAAAAAGAAAAAGCACAACCTCCTATGCCCTTGGTGAACAATGAAGAAGAGATCGAATTGGAAGAAAGCTACCAAGAGAAAGAGGATGATATTAAAGAAGCTTGCAAAAAGGTGGAAGGTATCAAGAAAGAACACTTGGGAGTAAAGCCTGCAATTACCTTGCCAAAGTTGTTGGAGACCCCTCCCCCTAAGTTGCCATCATCATTCACAATATTCAAGTGGGTAAAATTCATATCCCTTAGCTTTCTAATTCCACTTGAATATGGGTTACTGGAGATGGATGGTCAACTTAGAGCTCTTTGTGGCATTAAGAGTAAGAGGAAGATGATTAGTGGTAAGAATTATCCTGCAAGGTTCATTATGGTTGGAAGCTTTAAGTTTAAACGCAAAGGTTGGTGTAGCTCTCAATTGAATGGGTCTAGGATGTTGTTTGGCCACTTCAGTGAGAATTCAGACTGCTTGCCACTCGGATGGAACAATATTTCTCAACAAGAAGACGGGTGCAAAAGCAAGATTTGGGACCCCGGAATTCATTCTGACAATCAACACTCTTGGGGCCTTGTCACTTGCTTTAACTTACTTGAAGGCTTTCTGCACCTAGTTTGGGATCCCAGAGGCTACTGGAATTTCAAACATTGGTGGATATTTTTGGATGAATTCAAGCACAAACCACCATAACAGGAAGCCCATCAAATGTCCAACTTAAGGACTTTAACTAAAAGTGCTAGGTGGGAGACAACCCACCATGGTATGATCGTCCCCTTTTCAATTTAGTTTTGTTTGTTTTTTAATTTCTTTTATTGAACTTGGAATTATTCATAACATCTGCATCAATATTTGCATACTGCATTCTGCATTTTGCATAAAAAAAAGGGTGAATAACGCGCAAGCGTCTACGACGCGCACGTGCCATTTGCGTAGCAAAACTGAACAGAGAGTTGCGCGAGAGATGCGTGGGAGTGGTGCGTGGTGCACAAGCCACACCATACGTACACGTGCCACACACGACGTGCCCCTGCAAAAAGTTCAACCCACGCGTAAGCGTTACCGACGCGTCCGCGTGGGTGTGTAAATCGGCATTATTGGGGTTTCGCACAGTACGGGAGTGCAGATGGCTTCGTGCGTTTTGCACGATCCCTAATCGCATGTGCGCATGATGGACGCTTTTGCTTCCCTCCCCTATACGCTCCCTCAAGCGTCTGCGTGTGTGATGCGTTCGCGCCGTTAGCACCGTGCACCTTGCACGCAGCGCGCCACCTAATCAGTTTTCTTTTCTTCTCTTTTCAAATCCTATTTCTTTCTTCTATTCCTCCCTCTTCTCTTCTTCATTCTTCTTCTAGCTTTTGCACTTTTCTCTCCTCCCTTCTCATCCCTATTCTCTTTTAATTCCATTCTATTTCATTTGCATACTTTCATTCATTGCATTATTTTCATTGGTGTTAGAAATTTATTTGGGTCATTATTTTCTATATTTTACTTGTGGATTATTAATGGAATTTTTTGACAGTTATATATTACTTTTTAAAGGCTTGCTTGCACGTTCAATTTACTACTTTCAACAACTTATTTCCCATGCATGCTATGTGTTTGTGAAAATGCCCGTATGGCATTGTGCACCATTTTTAGATTTCTTTTATTCTACTACTATAAATGCTTGCTTTTCACAAAATCCTTTTTATATTCTTTAATTAAATATAATTGTTATTGCAAACATATTGTTAGTTTGAAAGACTTGGTAATCTAACTTGGACATTGAATGCTTGATCTATGCTACTCATGCCTTTGCCAGCATGCCAATAAATACATTGCAGTTGACTGTCATCACATGCACTTACTATATTCCCATTGATGACTTTTCACATGTAGTCATGACCATGTGTTAATGTCATTCTTCTTTACTGTGCATTGATTACCACCTTACTCGCTCTCTTCCTTGCTCCAACCCTTAAAGTTTTAACGCCCATACTCTTTTCCTTTCAGGATGGCCAACAAGAAAGGTAAAGAGAAAGCTACTCCCAAACCACTGGCAAGGAAAGGAACAAAAAGAGCACTAGCTGCGGAGCCACCTATCCACCTGTACATCTTAGCATGCACCGAGGATGGTGCAATCTTTAAGTGTGGGGAGGTCGATATCGATCTCCGTGGGTTAGTTACTTCTTTTTTTTTCAACACCAATGTTAATTTTTTAATTGTTGCATTTGTATATTTGTTTGATTTTATGCATTTAGTTACTACTTGGTTGAAGTAATATTTTCTTTTTCAAAATTTTTTTATAGTATTTCATTAATTTAAATTGAAAATTTTTTTTGTTAAATTTGTTTGAAGTTGTTTTTGGAACATAGTTTAAAAAGCTAAGAACAAACAACCCGTGAGATTTTGAGCTTAATTACATGGTTACACTATTTAAACCATGAATTTTATTCTTGTGTGTTTCCTTCTCTATGATTGTAATCTTTACTTTGTTTTAGTCTATATGTCCAATATAGAATGTAGATACATACCTGCATATGATTGAGGCCATTATTTGAATTTTTACTCACTTGTCCCAAATAAGCCTACCTTTTACATCACCCTTGTTAGCCCCCTTGAGCCTTTTAATCCCCTTCTATTCTATAACCACATTACTAGTCTTAAGCAGAAAAACAAATTAAAAATCCCAAGTTGAATCCTTGGTTAGCTTAAGATAGAAATTGTGTATCAACTAAGTGTGGGGAAATTTATGGGAACATGGGATGATAGGAAAAAGGTATTAAAGTGAATAAATTATTTGAAATTTGGGAGCATGCTCATGTGAAATCAAAATAATTAAAACACCATGTACATTGATATATTATTCTTATATTAAAAAAAGAGAAAAAATTATTAAGTAATTAAATAAGGGGACAAAAATTACCCCAATACAAAAATTAAAGAATCAAAGCACATGGGATAAAATCAAAAATAAAATTGGTGCATGAGTATATAACACACAAGTGGGAAAATTGGGCAGCTAGGCAAGATTTCTATATTATATAGAGTATGTATATGTTAGGTGACATCTTAGACTAATCAAGGGTTCAATTATTAGCTCACTTAGCCTTATATATATATACGCTTACCCTTACCTTAGCCCCATTACAACATTGAAAAATACCTCATGATGTTTGTATGTATACCTTAAATATTTGTTGATTGGTTAGATGAAGAACGAAGTTTAGAAAGCATGATTAGAGAAGAATAGAGTGATTACTGATGACAAGTCATCATATACCCATCTTTTCAAGCTAATTTCACTTGTTTCACTAGTCTTTATGCACTTTCTTGCATCCTAAGTAAGTAATTTGGAATGAAAATGCATGACTTCTTTAAATCAAACAACCACCATTAAATTGATGCTAAATCATGAGGTTTGAACTAAAATTAATTGACTTTTAATGAATTATAAACCTTATGAGTTTAGAGATACTTTGATTGGTTGTTTTGGTTTCTTGTAGGTGAAGAAAGGAAGAAAAGAAGAAAAACGTGGCTTAAGAAGTGTGGCCAAAGGAAGAAAATGGTGTGGTGAACGAAGGAGAAGTGTGGCGCAACAATGAAGGAGGAAGCAACACTACTCTCCATAAGAGCACACTGCTCTCCAAGAGAGCAGCATGATAAACCAAGCCTCCAAAATATCACTGCCCTGTCCACAATAAGAGTGGAGCACAATTCTATGCCAAAGACCAATGGAAGCAAAAATTCTGCCCTGCCCTCCTCAAGAGCAATATCGGGCTTCCTCCAAGAAAAATTCAAAGGAAAATGCTCTTCTAGTGTTACCCATGGGTTTCGAACCCAAGAACAGGGAGGAAAGGAGTAGCGCTCAAGTACAAGGGAAACAAGCAAAATTTGGCTTGTTTTCAATCTCCAAGAATTGAACACAAGACCTTGGGAAAGCAAGGAACTAGGCGTTACTTTGGTGCCAAGAAAACCAAGGAAAAAGGGGGCAGCGTGTGCTTCCACCAGGTTTCGAACCTGGCACCTCACCTTTGGTTGCCTTGCTGTGCTGCCCACAAGGACAGCAGAGCAGAAATTCTTGGCACGGGCAGCATTTCTTGGTGCACGGCCAGCGCACAAATTAGCACGGGCATGAGCACTTGGCGCGCAGCAAGCTCGCATGGGAGGCAAGCACGCACGCACACTGCCCTGCTCTCCGCAAGGGCAGGGCAGTATCTTGAGCGCCCATCAGACGCAGCACGAGCACGCAATGAGGCCGCATGCACCATTTCCCTGCTCTGCTATCCACAAGAGCAGAGCAGCCTCCTGGAGCCAACTTCTTCATGGGCTAAAAATTGGATTAAAAATCCAATTTAATTCATTTCTTTACCAAATCAAAAGCCCATCCAAAGTCCAAAATCCAAGAATAGAAAGTGTATAAATAGAAGATAGTTTGATGTAATTAGGACCTTCTTTTTAATTTTTGAATTTTTACATCTTTAGATTTGATTTTTCTTTGAGAGCTTGGAACTGAGATCTTAGAGAATTGGGAAGGAGAATTGATCTCTCTTCTTCCTTGTTCTTGCTTGAGCACTTTTTACTTTTCTTGCTTTGAATCTTGGGTAGAGAATTGAAGAAATTCTGTTTCAATCTCCATGAAGTAAAAATGAAAGATGTCAAGCTAGTGACAATAAAGAAGCGCTTGTTGGGAGGCAACCCAACCTGAGGTAGTTTTCTTTTCATAGCTTTTTCAATAAAAATGTTGAATAATTGGTATGCATTGCAAGGAGCTAAGTTTGGTGTTGCACACCAAAACAATTTAAGGGAGAATGAAGGATTCTAAGTTTGGTGTTTGATGCCAGGGCATTTTGGCCAGTTTTACTGACCTTTTCGTTACTGTTTTTAGGTAGTTTCATTGCATTTTCTTAGGAAATAAGCTAGTTTTGGGTAGAAAATCATTTACATCCTGATTCAAGCATGCATTGTGCATTTTACATGATTTCATGAGGATTTTTGCATGATTTTAATGACAAAATTGATATTGCATCCCCCATGACTTGGATTAGATCTTTGATGCACTTTACTGCTTGATTTCAGGACAAAGGAAGCAAAGAATGGGAGTAACTTGCAAGACTAAGGAGAAAAGTGATTGCCAATAACACTCTCAAAAGCCATCAATTCCACGTTAAGGAGTCACGTTAACTAAGTTAACGTGAACTCTAACGTGGAGAAGAGAAGTTGAGCCAACGTTAGTGACACTTAACATTGTCACTAACGTTGGCAATTGCTCACAAATGGCCACGTTAGGATCCATATTAACCTAGTTAACGTGGCCTCTAACGTTAAAGGGGGAAGAGAAGCCAACGTTAGTGACACTCAACATTGTCACTAACGTTGGCCTAAGGTGCAAAGTACCACGTTAACTCCCACGTTAACTTGGTAAACGTGGGAGCTAACGTAAGAGATGAAGAGTTGTCGACAACGTTAGTGACACTCAACATTGTCACTAACATTGAAGCAACCACACAACCCCCAAGAGCCACGTTAACTTCCCCGTTAACTTGGTTAACGTGGAAGCTAACAATGAGGAATGAAGGATGGGCCAACATTAGTGACATTCAACATTGTCACTAATGTTGGGATGGCTAAGAGTTGCCACGTTAGAAGCCACGTTAACCTAGTTAACGTGGACTCTAACGTGTGACCTATGGGCACATTGGAACGTTAGTGACAATGTTGAGTGTCACTAACGTTCTCGAAGGTTAGCAAAAGCCACGTTAGAAGCCACGTTAACTTAGTTAACGTGGGCTTTAACGTGAAGCAAGAAGGGGCACACTGGAACGTTAGTGACAATGTTGAGTGTCACCAACGTTCTCGAAGGTTGGAAAAAGCCACGTTAGAAGCCACGTTAACCTAGTTAACGTGGACTTTAACGTGAAGCTAAGGGGTGCATTGGAACGTTAGTGACAATGTTAATTGTCACTAACGTTCTCAAACTTATACTTTCGCTAAATGTTAAACACCCCTAACGTGTTGAGCTAAAGTCTCTACCCACTTCACACTTTCTCTCTGCAAGTAAAGCAAAGCCCAAATGAAGAAAGGAACTGCTTCAAACTCAAGACCCAAAGGCCCAAGACTTGAAGAGCCAACTAGAAGCTGAGAAGAATAGTATATATAGGAGTAGCTTTGAATTGTTTAGGGGACGGACAGAGAGCTAGGAAATAGAACTACTCTTTGTATTTTACTTTCTCTGCACTTCTAGCTTTATCATGTATTCTCCATCTTTGATTTTGATTTCTAGAGCTATGAACAACTAAACCCCTTTCATTGGGTTAGGGAGCTCTGTTGTAATTTGATGGATCAATACTAGTTTTCATTATTCTTCTTCTATCTTTCCTCTTGATTTTACTTGAAAGCTTTCGATCTTCATCCAATTGGATAGTTATCTTGGAAAAGAAGCTATTCAAACTTGGATCTCTTCAGAACCTTGAAAGAGGAATGAAGAGATCAGCTAGAAATGCTTTCTCATGCTGGACCACATTGGGTGTGGATGGGTATGTGGCTATAACCCTCTCAACACTTGATTTGGGAAATGCATATGGTATAATCAGTGACCATACTTCATCTCTTCTCATGAGCAATTGACCAAGGAATTGACTATTGATCAAGATTTGAGAGATTGAACCACAAGAAATTGTTGTTCAATCACTTAAGATTGCCAAGGAGATCAATGAGTGCATTGATTGAGGAAGAGATGATAATGAAATTGATCCGGAGAATGCAACATCTCCTGAGCCCAATGAACTCCCCATTTCTGATCTTACCCATTCTCTTTAATTTATGCAATTTACTTTTATGAGCAATTCCCCCATTCCCAATCACAATTCTGCAATTTACTTTCAGTCATTTACTTTCCTGCCATTTTATTTTCTGCAAGTATCAACTCTATTCATGGATTCGCTCAACTAGAACATTCCTCTAATTAAAGTTGCTTGATCAATCAATCCCTGTGGGATTCGACCTCACTCTATTGTGAGTTTTTACTTGACGACAAATTCGGTACACTTGCCGAATGGAGATTTGTTGAGAGACAAGTTTTCCCCCTATCAAGTTTATGGCGCCGTTGTCGGGGATTGATTGTGCATCGACAATGATTACATTAGAGGATCACTAGATTTAGTATTTTTGTTTTGTTTGATTTAATTTTCTGTTTGAGTAATTTGCTTTCTGTCTTAGTTAATTTCTCCCCTCCCCTGTTTCTTAGTTTTTCTTTGTTATTTACAATTCAGTTCACTAACCCCACTAACTGTTTGATTTAATGCATCACTGACACTAACAGTAATCCTAACGAAATACTCTCTGCATTTCTTTTCTTTGCTTGTACTCTGTTGGTTGTATAACAGGGAGAAGAGGCGGGGCTTCAACTTCCTTTGATTCTGAACCTGAGAGAACCTTCTTGAGATTAAGAAGGGAGGCAAAAGAAAACGTGTGGTTGGTGCTGAAGAAGAGGAGGAACACTTTGAAGAATACTTTGAAATAACCATGGAAGACCATCGTGAGGAAGAGGTTCACAACCATGGTGGAGGAGGTAGAGCAAATCCTGGTGGGGAGGATAGAAGAGTCTTGGGCTCTTATATCAACCCAAACCCAGGGAACTGCGGAAGTAGCATCCAAAAGCCAACCATCCATGCCAACAATTTCGAGCTAAAACCTCAGCTCATCATTCTTGTGCAGAATAATTGCTCATTTGGAGGAGGTGCTCAAGAAGATCCGAATCAACACTTGACCATCTTCTTGAGGATTTGTGACACAGTGAAGTCCAATGAAGTCCACCAGGATGTCTATAGGCTGCTCTTATTCCCTTTCTCACTCAGGGACAAGGCATCCAAATGGCTCGAATCCTTCCCAAAAGAAAGCCTGACAACTTAGGAGGAGGTAGTGAATAAGTTTTTGGCAAGGTTTTACCCCCTGCAAAGGATCAATAGGTTGAGAACTGAAGTACAGACGTTCAGACAGCAAGATGGGGAGACACTTTATGAAACTTGGGAAAGGTTCAAAGACCTAACAAGAAGGTGTCCACCAAATATGTTTAATGAATGGGTGCAGTTGCATATCTTCTATGAAGGCTTGTCATATGAATCAAAGAAGGCAGTAGATCATTCCTCTGGAGGATCCTTGAGTAAGAAGAAGACCATTGAAGAAGCCATAGATGTCATTGAAACTGTAGCTGAGAACGACTACTTCTATGCTTACAAAAGTGGGAACACTAGAGGGGTAATGGAGCTAAACAATATAGATGCTCTGCTGGCTCAAAACAAGCTCATCACCAAGCAGCTAGCTGACCTCACCAAGAAGATGGAAAGAAGTCAAGTAGCAGCAATCACCACCTCATCAACAATCCAAGAAGAAGTTGAAGAAAAGGACTTTGAGCAAGCCAACTACATTGAGAATTCACCTAGACAGAACCATGATCCATACTCCAAGACATACAACTCTGGATGGAGGAACCACCCAAACTTTGGGTGGGGGAATCAGCGAGAGCAAAGCCAAGACTAGAGACGTTACAACTCCAACAACAATGCAGCTCATCAACAATTCACACAAAGGACATATCAACACCCCCACATCAACACATCTCATCCATCTACCCCTAATCCCAACCTACCATCATTTGATGACAGAATCTCAAAGATAGAAACCCTCCTTGAAAGCATATGCAAAGAAATTCAAGACAATAAGGTGTTCAAAGAAGAGGTGCGAGCCAGTATGAAGAATCGGGGAGAAGCAATCAAGAAGCTTGAATTCCAAGTGGGATATTTATCTGAGAAGATTCCCAGACCCACTGATAGCTTCCCAAGTGACACGGAGAAGAATCCGAGAGGTGAAACAAAGAAAGTAAGATGGGAGGATTGCAACATGGTCACTACAAATGATAAGGAGACTGAAGACAAGCCAAGTAATCTGACAGAACAACCTGAAGATACCTTAGTAGAGAAGGAGAAGAAAGACCATCAAGGACCAGAAATCTCACAACAGGAGCTGCTGAGACTATATGCACCATTTCCCCAACTACTTAAGGGTGCTATGGGAAAGAGAATATACTCAAGGTTCTTGGACTTGTTTGCATCCTTGAATGTGAACATACCATTCATCAAGGATATTCAGCAAATGCCAGCATTCATCAAATATATGAAGGAACTTCTTCCAATGAAGAGTTCACTCAAGGGGGGCCAGACTATAGTGATGAACAAAGAATGTAGTGCTCTGATTCAACCTGAGCTACCTACAAAAAGAAGAGACCCAGGGAGTTTTCACATCCCTTGTGCCATAGGGGAGACACTTTTTGATAGAGCACTTTACAATTTAGGAGCAAGCATAAACTTAATGCCCCTATCCCTGGTAAAAAGGATGCAGATCAATAAGATACTACCCACAGATGTAGCCATAAGGTTGGCCGACAAGACTCAAAAGCAAGCAATAGGAGTGGTGGAAAATGTGTTGCTCAAAGTTGGAAAATACTTTCTCCCAACAGACTTTGTCATCCTGGACATGGAAGAGAGTCACCTGCACCCAATCATACTGGGAAGACCATTTCTCGCTACTGCTAGAGTACTCATAGATGTGGAGAAAGGGGAGCTAATACTGAGAATCGATGATGAGCAACTCAGCTTTAATGTCTTCAAAGAAGAAGACCAAGAGTACAAGGAATCAAGCAAACATCATGATGAGCTGTTAAAGGAAGAAGCAAGCCCTGAAGCACAGCCAGCTCATCTTGAGATTCACTGGGTTGATGGACAAGGCAAACAGCAAGTGCCACAGGTCAAGAAAAAATTGGAAGAACCTAAGCCACCAGAGGCTTGTGAGGACATCAACAAAAGCTCATCAAAAAAGGAGGCCACCAAGAATAAGAAAACAGCACCAGGGGCAAAGAAGAAGGTACCAAGGGTGTGGCAGAACAAGAAGATCCCTACAGAAGATTTCTCTCCAGGGGATAAAGTAATCTCAGCCTACTTCACAGACATCCCCCTAATCTCCCTACTGTGCCATCTCAGTTACCTAAGGTTTTCACCATCAACAGAGTTCTCTCCTTGGAGCATGTAGAGATAATTGATCCAACCAATGGATATAAGTCCACTGCCAGAGGAGAAGACTTGAAGCACTACCAACCTCCTTGATGAAAGCAAAACGTCAAGCCAGTGACGCTAAAGAAACACTTCATGGGAGGCAACCGATGTTTTATATGCCTTGAGAAAATAGTGAATAAATCAATATTCATGAATTCCAACCGAAACTTGACAAACACATGTGAAATTCTTGATATGCAGAATATAGTGAAGAACAAGTTTGGTGTTCAAAGCATTATTCTTAAGGCTTTAAACACAACTTTTCATCACAGTGCTCAAAACTAAGTTTGGTGTCACCTTATGGTGCCACCAATGTGCATATAAGGATACACAGTTAGTTGGTTAGTCGGAGTTCATGAATAAACAAAAATACCCTTTTTCTTGCTTTTATTATGCTAGCCATAGAATTCAATTTGGTTCAAACATTCCTTTTTACTTTTCTCATTTTATTTTATAGGGAAAAATAGAGGAGCATTGGAGGGGATTGATAGGACAAGTAAATAGAAATGGTTCAGCACTTTATAAAGAGAGACACACACACGTGACTCAAGGAGGAATGCATTGGAAAATGTTGCCTTGCAACATTGAAGAGAGAAGACCCTTGAAGACCGAGCAATCTCCATCATAAAGTGGTGATCCTTGTCCCTTATCCATGCACTACCCCAACCGTCCATCAAGCAACAACTCCAACAATCCACACCCTCCATTCACTTACAACCTCCCTATATAAGTTACCCTTGTTCCGTACCCATCCTTAACTTTCCTCACACACTCTTCATACATATCCATTTCAAAACGCAGCACTTCTTACCTCATTACAAATGTTTCTCCTCACTCTCTTCATTGCCATAAAACCCTAAACAACCAAAAGTCTCCACAACCTTACCACCTTCACATAATAACTATCATTCATGGCATCTTCAAGTGCCAAGAGAAGGAAGGGAAAGGAACCCATGGAGGAACACCCATATGATGAGAAGAGGTTTAGAAGCTTACATCATGCATTGGAATACAGGTGCATGGTTGATAAGGAAATCATCTAGGAGTTGGGATTTCAAGTTAAGAAGAGTAAGTGCCAAGAGATCGCAGAAAAGGTAGAAAGGAGAAGATGGGAGCTCCTCACTGACCCGGTCACTAAGGTGAATGCAAACCTCATAAGAGAATTTTATGCAAATGCAGTCCGGTATGATAAGAAAGATGAGTCATATACAAGCTTTGTGGGAGGAAAGATGGTGGATTTTGGTCCCATGAGTGTAATGAGGGCATTGAAGCTACAATCTATACCGTTTGAAGAAGAAAGTTATCACTCAAGGATGGACAACAACCCCAATTATGACCAGCTCTTGCGAGACCTTTGTGTACCCGGAGCTGACTGGGAAAGGGGAGCGGGAAATAAGCCAAAATTCATCAAGAGAACAGATCTCACTCCTGAAGCCAAGGGGTGGTTTGAGCTAGTGAGGAGATCTATCCTCCCAGCTGTAAACAACTCGGAGGTGAATCTGGAGAGAGCAACAATGGTGCATTGCATACTCAAAGGAGGAGAAATCAAGGTTAATGAAATCATAGCTCAAGGCATTAGAAAGATGGCAGAGAAAAGTGACGCAAGAGGAACGTTAGGTTACCCCAGCACTATTTACCGAATATGCAAGAAAGCTGGGGTGGAGTTTGAAGATGAGCATCCTGTATGGATAAATAAAGGCATTTCAATAACTATCCGAAGGATGAATGCTGCAGCATTGGTGCACGAAATTGCAATCACACTTTTGCAACTCCGCACAACTAACCAGCAAGTGCACTGGGTCGTCCAAGTAATACCTTGCGTGAGCAAGGGTCGATCCCACGGAGATTGTCGGCTTGAAGCAAGCTATGGTTATCTTGTAAATCTTAGTCAGGATATCAGAAATTATCAGGATTGATTGTGAAAGACAAAAGAACATGAAATGATTACTTGTTTTGCAGTAATGGAGAATAGGTTGGGGTTTTGGAGATGCTCCATCTTCTGAATCTCTGCTTTCCTACTGTCTTCTTCATCAAACACGCAAGGCTCCTTCCATGGCAAGCTGTATGTAGGGTTTCACCGTTGTCAATGGCTACCTCCCATCCTCTCAGTGAAAATGTTCAACGCGCTCTGTCACAGCACGGCTAATCATCTGTCAGA
>NC_029781.3:33656549-33657306 GCF_000817695.3 Arachis duranensis
ATGGAGTGCTTGAGCTCCTCAATGTCTCTTCCTTGTCTTTGTTGCTCCTCTCTCATGATTCTTTGATCTTTTCTAATTTCATGGAGGAGGATGGAATGTTCTTGGTGCTTCACCCTTAGTTGTCCCATGTTGGAACTCAATTCTCCTAGGGAGGTATTGATTTGCTCCCAATAGTTTTGTGGAGGAAAGTGCATCCCTTGAGATGAATATCTCCATCTCCCATGGCTCGGAGGTGGAAGCTTTTGCCTTCCCTTTCCTCTTTCTAGAGGTTTCTCCGGCCTTAGGTGCTATAAATGGTTATGGAGAAACAAAAAGCAACGCTTTTACCACACCAAACTTAGAAGGTTTGCTCGTCCTCGAGCAAAAGAAGGAAGAAGAGAGAGTGGTGGAGTAGGTGGGGATCCTGTGGGGTCCACAGATCCTGAGGTGTCAAGGAAAAGTCATCCCTGCACCAAATGGCATGCAAAAATGCGTTTTTAGCCAATTCTGGCGTTAAACGCCGGGCTAGTGCCCATTTCTGGCATTTAACGCCAGGAGCTTGCCCTTTTCTGGCGTTTAACGCCAGTCTGGTGCCCCTTTCTGGCGTTAAATGCCCAGAATGGTGCCAGACTGGGCGTTAAACGCCCATCTGCTAGCCTCACTGGCGTTTAAACGCCAGTGGGTTCTTCCTCCAGGGTGTGCTATTTTTCTTCCTGTTTTTCTTTCTGTTTTTGCTTTTTCAATTGATTTTGTGACTTCTCATGATCATCAACCTACA
>NC_029781.3:33657470-33657799 GCF_000817695.3 Arachis duranensis
CACAGATGTTCAGAGCAATGTTGGAACCTCCCAACACCAAACTTAGAGTTTGAATGTGGGGGTTCAACACCAAACTTAGAAGTTGGTGGTGGCCTCCCAACACCAAACTTAGAGTTTGACTGTGGGGGCTCTGTTTGACTCTGTTTTGAAAGAAGCTCTATGGTTACAGAAGGAGAACCTTTATAGTCTACACTGTCTGCAAGCCACGGAACTTCCTGAATAGCAAACAATTGCTCATCCGGAAAGGTTTCAGAGATCTCAGTAGGAGGGAGGGATGCTCCTGCTACTGGTTCTATCCGGGACAGGTGATCAGCTACTTGATTCTCTGT
>NC_029781.3:33657961-33658265 GCF_000817695.3 Arachis duranensis
CTTTGATCCTACTAAATAAGATCTGAACTTGTCAATGGCATAAACCACTGTAAGTAACTCCTTTTCTGTGGTTGTGTAGTTCTTCTGTGCATCATTTAGAATACGGCTGCCATAATAAATGACGTGCAGAAGCTTACCATGCCTTTGTCCCAATACTGCACCAATAGCATGGTCACTGGCATCACACATTAGTTCAAATGGTAATGTCCAGTCTGGTGCAGATATGACTGGTGCTGTGACCAGCTTAGCTTTCAGGGTCTCAAACGCCTGCAGACACTCCTTATCAAAGATAAATGGCATGTCA
>NC_029781.3:33659316-33660147 GCF_000817695.3 Arachis duranensis
CTTGTGCATGCATCTTGCTGGGCTAATGCCCTTAAGATCTCTTATGGACCACCCAAGAGCTGTCTTGTGTTTCCTTAGCACTTGAATCATTGCTTCCTCTTCCTGTGGATTTAAAGCAGAGCTTATGATCACTGGAAAAGTTTCACCTTCTCCCAGAAATGCATATTTCAGGGATGGTGGTAGTGGCTTGAGCTCTGGTTTAGGAGGTTTGCCTTCTTCTTGAGGAATTTTCAGAATTTCTTTTATTTCCTTTAGTTCCTCCAGATCAGGCATATCATCTTTAAAGATGTCATCTAGCTCTGATTCAAGACTTTCAGTCATATTGACCTCCTCCACCAAAGAGTCAATAATATCAGTGCTCATGCAGTCATTTGATGTGTCTGGATGCTGCATAGCTTTGACAACATTCAGCTTGAACTCATCCTCATTGACTCTCAGGGTTAATTCCCCTTTTTGGACATCAATGAAGGTCCGTCCAGTTGCTAGGAAAG
Organism: Arachis duranensis; assembly: GCF_000817695.3. Taxonomy (NCBI): domain Eukaryota; kingdom Viridiplantae; phylum Streptophyta; class Magnoliopsida; order Fabales; family Fabaceae; genus Arachis; species Arachis duranensis. Next base: position 33,659,808 of record NC_029781.3, read on the forward strand.
GTCTTCCTAGAATGAGAGTTGCACTCTTGTGCTCCTCCATTTCCAGCACTACAAAGTCAGTGGGAAAGGCAAATGGCCCAACCTTGACAATCATGTCCTCAATTATGCCTGATGGGTATTTAATGGAGCCATCAGCAAGTTGGAGACATATCCTGGTTGGTTTGACTTCTTCAATCAAGCCAAGCTTTCTGATAGTGGATGCAGGTATCAGATTGATGCTTGCTCCAAGATCACATAAAGCTGTCTTGGTGCAAGCACCTTCTAATGTGCATGGTATCATAAAGCTTCCAGGATCTTTAAGCTTCTCTGGTAAGCTCTTTAATATGACTGCACTGCATTC
>NC_029781.3:33660218-33660959 GCF_000817695.3 Arachis duranensis
TGCTGCAGGTTTATTCCTTACAGAAGTGGTTGAAGAAGCCTTGTTAGAGGGATTACTGTCAGCACTTTCAGGTGTCTGATCCCCCCTAGGCGTCTGGACGCCAGGATTGGGTGGAAAATGGGTGTTTAACGCCAACTTTTCCCCCTTTTCTGGCGTTTGAACGCCAGAACTGGGCAGGGAATGGGCGTTTAACGCCAGCTTTCCCTCCTTTTCTGGCGTTTGAACGCCAATAGCATTCCTCTCTGGGCTCTTACTGTCCTCAGAGGGATTTTGAACAGAGGTTTGGTTGTCCTCTATCAATTGTTCCTTATTTTGCTTTTTGCTACTTTGAGCAGTGTTATTCAATGTCTTCCCACTCCTTAGTTGAACTGCTTGACATTCTTCTGTTATCTGTTTAGATATCTACTGTTTTGCTTGGTTCAACTGCAGTTCTATGTTCTTGTTAGCAGTTTTAGTTTCATGAAGCATCTCTTTAAATTCTGCTAACTGTTTTGTCATCAGGAGCACTTGTTGATTAAGCTCAATCATCTGTTCTTGAGGATTAGGATCAGTTGCTACTGCCATGACTTCCTCTTTTGGGGAGAACTCATTGCTAGAGTACAAATATTGATTTCTTGCAACAGTGTCTATAAGCTCTTGAGCCTCTTCAATTGTCTTCCTCATGTGTATAGATCCACCAGCTGAGTGGTCTAAAGACATCTGAGCTTTTTCTGTAAGCCCATAGTAGAAGATGTCTAACTG
>NC_029781.3:33661214-33662196 GCF_000817695.3 Arachis duranensis
TACAGATGCTACTCCCATATGCAGCTGGGGTTAGCATATGACCCCAGAGTCCTTCTGGACTGTTCAATTCCACTTAGGTCCATGATGGAGAAAGGGAGATGATATGGATTGCAAGTAGATTGTTTTTTTTTTTAATTAAAAGTGACCGAAAATAAATAAAGAAAATAAACGGAAAATAAAATAAAATTTCGAAAAAATAAAATCAATGCAAAATTGAAAGCTAAATTAATTAATTAATTAAAAAGATATGATTGAGAATTATTTTGAAAAAAGATATGATTGAGAAGATATGATTGCAAATAAAAATGATTGAAAAGATATGATTTTGAAAATCTTTGACTAATTTAATGCAAAATTTCGAAAATTATGAGTAAAACAAGGAAAGGATATTTTTTTTTTATTTTTAAATTTTAATGAGGAAGGAGAAAAACAACAGAACGACACTAAACTTAGAAATTTTAGATCAAAACAAAGAGAACAAACAAGAAAACTTTGAATGTCAAGATGAACACCAAGAACACCTTGAAGGTCAAGATGAACACCAAGAACAAATTTTTGAAAAATTTTTTTAGTGAATAAAAGCACAAAAGACACCAAACTTAAAATTTTTAGAAAATCAAACACAAACTTTCGAAAACTTAAAGGAAAACACAAAGAAGACACCAAACTTAAAATATAAAACTAAACTCAAATAAAAGACTCTAAACCAACAAAAATAAAACAGTCCTAATCTAAGCAACAAGATAAGCCGTCAGTTGTCCAAACTCGAACAATCCCCGGCAACGGCGCCAAAAACTTGGTGCACAAAATTGCAATCACACTTTTACAATTCCGCACAACTAACCAGAAGTGCACTGGGTCGTCCAAGTAATACCTTACGTGAGTAAGGGTCGATCCCACGGAGATTGTCGGCTTGAAGCAAGCTATGGTTATCTTGTAAATCTTAGTCAGGATATCAGAAATTATCAGGATTGATTGTGAA
>NC_029781.3:33663071-33663281 GCF_000817695.3 Arachis duranensis
TATCAAATCTTGGGCAAAGTATGGACTATCATATATTGCTGGAAAGCCCAGGATGTCTACTTTTCAACGCCGTTGAGAGCGCGCCAATTGGGCTTCTGTAGCTCCAGAAAATCTACTTCGAATGCAGGAAGGTCAGAATCCAACAGCATCTGTAGTCCTTTTCAGTCTCTGAATCAGATTTTTGCTCAGAACCCTCAATTTCAGCCAGAA
>NC_029781.3:33663529-33667893 GCF_000817695.3 Arachis duranensis
GCATCTCCCGTACCTCAAAAGAAGCAAAGAAAGAGTACAGACCCTCAAGTAATGGAAGGACAAGCCCTAGAGGGGCAAGCACCACAGACCTTGGACATGCACCAACTACAGGAAGCCATTAATGGCTTGTCTAGACAGTATTTGGAAGGCCAAGGAGCACATAAAGAGCTTCAACTATAGATGATGGAACAGCAACAAAGTCAATGGCAACAATGGGAGAAACGTTCAACAGGATGGAACAAAGAAAAATTGAGCAACAAGAGTCCATACAGAGGCTAATCAAAATCCAAGCACATCAAGGGGCACACATACATGAGATGCATCGAAGACAAATAGAACACACAGAACTACTGGACGAGCAAAGGGCATTTGCAGAAGGAGTTTACATGAGCGAGACAGGGCATCACATAAACACTCAAGCCAGGCTCGGGTACCTAGTAGGACAGCTGCCTATATTACACCCAGGAATTGCAAGGTATGAAGAAATGAATGATGAATTAGCACAAGAAGAGAGACAAAGGTTGGAAGAGAGTCATGAATCAGTGAGGAAGGCACTTGCGGATTGGAAGCAAGCGAGTTTGGCACGGCTGCGAGGAAGTGCACACAAGGAGGACCAGCAAGGAAAAGAGCATGGACAGCCACAAAAGTAAAAGGTGGTGGAATTCCTTCTTTACTCCATCTTTTCTCTATGCTTGAATAAGGAAGATCTTGTATGAAATAGAACATGCTTCCATATTAGCTTAAGCACTTTTCAATTTTGTCTTTTAAGCTTTTAATTGAAAATGGTTTATGATTCTGGTTGGAGTGTCACTGCATCTGTCATTTACTTACTTGTATGCTTGTCTTTTAAATCAAATGAAAAGAGAATGAGTGTTTATGTTTCTAAAAGACCAGAGTGAAGCCCATAATGTGGAAGTGTATTCATGAATCTTTGGGGGGTAATCATAAGTTAGCTAAGTTGGTTCAACCACAAGGTTAGGATGACAACTATCTATCCTGAATAACTAACCCGGGATTATCAGCTGAAAATCCACTATCAAGTGTAACCCTCACTACAGAACACTTAGTAACCCAAAGAGGTGATGGACACCAAGGTCTCAAGGAAGAAAATAAATGAACCAGATGCCTGTGGTGTGTATGCATGGGGGAGAGACTTGAGGGAGTAAGTCCTTAGGGGTGTTTCAACACCTAGCACCATGAACCAACTGGTTCGGGAGTGTTGGCTGAAAGCTTATCTTAAAAAGTTGCCCCCTTATAGAGCACTTAGCCTGAAGAACACAAACAACCCTTGAAATAACAATAAAATGATCAATAAATAAAGGTCTCATGGGATATAACAAAGTGAGTATGTTAGGAGATGATAAAGGTCTGAAAGCCAACAGTGGAATGAACCTAAGTTGCTATGCATGAAACCACCATAAAATCAGTAATATGACTTCCACAAGAATGACTTATTTCTCTGGAGATTACGTTCATCATTCTCTTGTTCTAGTACTTGCTTAGGGACAAGCAAACTTTAAGTTTGGTGTTGTGATGCCAGGGCATTTTGGCCAGTTTCACTGACCTTTTCATTACTGTTTTTAGGTAGTTTCATTGCATTTTCTTAGGAAATAAGCTAGTTTTAGGTAGAAAATCATTTATATCCTGATTCAAGCATGCATTGTGCATTTTATATGATTTTTAATGACAAAATTGATATTGCATCCCCCATGGCTTGGATTAGAACTTTGATACACTTTACTGCTTGATTTCAGGAAAAAGGAAGCAAAGAATGGGAGTAACTTGCAAGGCTAAGGAGAAAAGTGATTGCCAATAACACTCTCAAAAGCCATCAATGCCACGTTAAGGAGTCACGTTAACTAAGTTAACGTGAACTCTAACATGGAGAAGAGAAGTTGAGCCAACGTTAGTGACACTTAACATTGTCACTAACATTGGCAATTGCTCACAAATGGCCACATTAGGATCCACGTTAACCTAGTTAACGTGGCCTCTAACGTTAAAGGGGGAAGAGAAGCCAACGTTAGTGACACTCAACATTGTCACTAACGTTGGCCTAAGGTGCAAAGTACCACGTTAACTCCCACGTTAACTTGGTTAACGTGGGAGCTAATGTAAGAGATGAAGAGTTGTCGACAACGTTAGTGACACTCAACATTGTCACTAACGTTGAAGCAACCACACAACCCCCAAGAGCCACGTTAACTTTCCCGTTAACTTGGTTAACGTGGAAGCTAACGATGAGGAATGAAGGATGGGCCAACGTTAGTGACACTTAACATTGTCACTAACGTTAGGATGGCTAAGAGTGGCCACATTAGAAGCCATGTTAACCTAGTTAACGTGGACTCTAACGTGTGACCTATGGGCACATTGGAACGTTAGTGATAATGTTGAGTGTCACTAACGTTCTCGAAGGTTGGCAAAAGCCACGTTAGAAGCCACGTTAACTTAGTTAACGTGGGCTTTAACGTGAAGCAAGAAGGGGCACACTGGAACGTTAGTGACAATGTTAAGTGTCACTAACGTGGGCTTTAACGTGAAGCAAGAAGGGGCACACTGGAACATTAGTGACAATGTTGAGTGTCACTAACGTTCTCGAAGGTTGGCTGATGATTGGATTTTTGATGGCTTAGAATTTCACAAATGAATTCTCGTTGCAAGTATAGTTTCTAAACCAATCACTAATCCTTTCATACAAAAAGTTGTTTGTCACTAAAACAAACCCCTAAAATTAATAACCGAAGTATTCAAACCTCGGGTCGTTCTCCCTAGGAATTATAATATATTGTCTTGTTATTGGTTGTGAATTATTTAGGGTCAATTCTCCCCTAATCATGTTTTCCAAGATTTGTTCTTCTTCTAACAATCAACATATATTTCACGCATGCATACAAGTATCATGAGGTCTTTTCTTTGGTTGTAATGGGGCTAGGGTCAAGGTAGGATGCATATTTGGTCAAGTGAGCTTGAAATTTGAATCTTTGATAAGCTTAAACTTCCCACCTAACCTATGACATCCTATACAATTAAGTTCTAACCTAACTACCCATTCCTCACTTTTTCACATACTCATGTATTTTGTTTTCATTTCACAACACATATGCATTGATTTTATTGAGCTACACTTTGCTTTGGGGCATTTTGTCCCCTTTTTATTTCTTTCTTTTTCTTCTTTTTCTTTCTTTTTCTTTCTTTTTCTATTTTTTTTCTTTTTTTCTTTTCCATATTATTTTTCTTTTCTTTTTCTTTTGTTTTTCTCATTTTTTTCTTTCTATATACAAGAGCATCAATGCATAAGGTTTTACATTTGATCAATATATGAGTATGTACCCAATTCATATTGAGAAAAATACAAAAATACACTTTTATCCCAACCAATGTTCCCAACTCTCCCAAACCTGAATGATAAGCACTCTCACTAGCCTAAGCTAATCAAAGATCCAAATAAGGACATTTATTGTTTTTCGCTTTAAGGCTTGTAATGTTTAAAATAAGAACGAAGTGGGTTAATCGTAGGCTCAAATTGGCTAACAAAGGAATATAAAAGGTAAGGCTATTTGGGTAAGTGAGTTAAATGAAATGATGGCGTCAATCATATAAATGCATGAAAACACAAAATAATGGACATAAAGAATCAAACAAATCAAAGATTACAATTATAGAAAGAGAATGATGCACGCAAGAAGGAAAAATAAGTAGTTATAAGATGTAACCACACCATTAGGCTCAAAACTCACTTGCTTGTATTCTTAGCTCAGAAAAACATGATCCACAAGATATATAATTCAAGCAAGTTTAATGAAAAGTTTTCACTCAAATCAATTGAGGTGCCCTATAGATAGAAATCTTGAAAATTTTCATTATTTTGACTAAGCTTATTGTGTATATATATGCAAAAATAAGAAAATGCAAGTAAAAACTAAGAAAATGCGAGTAAAAATCCTAAAATCCTAGAACAAAATGCAAAAGTATTGGGATTAGAATTTTGTCACCCAAAATTGCCGACTGGTCGGACGACCTCCCCACACTTAAAAGTTTGCACCGTCCTCGGTGCACTCAAAGATGAGCAAGGGGGTACGGCTCGAGATTACTGCGTGTTCTTAGTCTTGCTTCCGTTTTTGCTTGTGGTGCATTGTGCATGGAAAACAAAAATATAACACCATAAGATGAGAAGATATAAAAACAAGGAAGCATACATTGTTGAAGTGAGGTAAATCACTAGAATTGAGTGAGTGAATTAGTGTGACATTAATGACAAATAAGTGTGTGAATTCTAAATTGGGCGGTTTAGAACACACATTAGCCTAAAAGTTATGTTACAAAAGAAGCATGCACTTCACTTATCCTAGTGTGCTTGAGAT
>NC_029781.3:33668020-33669327 GCF_000817695.3 Arachis duranensis
TATAATGCATTAAGGTAAATGCACATCATCATCCATCAAGAAATTGCCTAATCACATAATAAGGCTCAAATCACATGGTGGCTAGCTACAACATGCAATTCAAAAGAGTTACAAGCTCAATTGCAATTTTCATCACTTGGTATTCTTAAAAGGTAAGCATGAAAAACTCAAAATCAAGTAGCAAAATATAACCTCAATTAAATAGTCCAACAAAGATTATCGAAAAACATTCATGCTAAAATAGCATTTAGGCAATAAGAGGCAACAATGTGTAGTAAACAAGATCAATAAGCCAACACTTATAATGAAAATGGAGAAAATAAAATGAAAACTAAATTAAAGCTATCTAACAAACTAACTAACTAACTAATTAACTAACTAAAATAAATGGTTATCCATAGTGTTTGGAAGTGTTGGATGAGGGGCAGAAGAAGGGAAGAAGAAAGGAGAAGGAAAGAAATGGAAAGAGGAGAATAAAAGAAATGGATGGAAGAAAGGGCATCCACGCGTACGCACTCATGACGCGCGCGCGTCGATGGCTTATTTCGAGAGTGGCGCGTACGCGTCATGTGCGCGAGCGCGCAAATAGGTTTGTGCCTCAGGCCCAATTTCCGCACAGTGCAGGCCTAACTCTCGGGTCAAGGTATGGAAGGTGGAACTTCTCAATCCATGCGTACGCGTGCATGGCGCGCTCGTGTGGATGGTCCAAAACGCTTGATGCACGCGTACGCACGCAGTGCGCGTACGCGTGGATGGTGCTCTGTTTTTTTTCAAAAAATTTTGCTATGTTTTTGCACCAATCCAAGCATTCCAAACCTCCAAACAGCTACCAAAATACCATAAAACCTTATTTAACATACTAAACTACCAGATATACTCAACTAACTAAACAAAACATGAAATTAGACTAATTCTACCAAATATTTACAAAAGAGAAAATGAAAAGAAGTTACCATGGTGGGTTGTCTCCCACCTAGCACTTTTGTTTATTGTCCTTAAATGGGGAGCTCCTTATCAAGGTGGCTTGTGCTTGTATTCATCTTGGAACTTCCACCAATGCTTGGACTTCCAACAAGCTCCATCATTCAAGATCAATATCTCCAAGCTTTGATGGAGTTCTTCACAAGCTTGTGGCTCCCAAAGTTGGTCCTCTTTTTGTGATCCGGGGTCCCACACTTTATTTTCACACCCGTCTTGAAGTTGATCATCATTATTAGTCCATCCGGGTGGTGAACAAGAAGAATTCTCTATGAAGTACCCAACAATCCTCCTAGACCCATCTATTTGAGCACTACTCCAACCTTTAT
>NC_029781.3:33669417-33671467 GCF_000817695.3 Arachis duranensis
CGGGAGAAGGTTCTTCAAGTTCAAAGGATTCACCACCACTAGGACTTAATGCTTGCTCTTCATTGCCATGGGAATTCAATTCTTGCTCTATCCTATCCAAGTCTTCATATGGAATATGCCTTGGAAGGTGTGCACTTTCCTCCATAGCATCAATTTCAATCATCTTGGGGGGTTTTCTTCAACTCTATGTTCCCATGGAGGCTCTGCATCTCCTAAGTCTTCTACCACTTCTTCCTTGTTTTCAAAAATTAAAGCTTCCTCCAATTGTTCCAATACAAAGCAACTTCCCTCATTTCCCACCGGAGTTTCCAATCTCTCCTTCATGCTATGTTCTTCATTTGATTCTCCACATGTAGCCATGGGAGTTCCTTGAGTGTTCAAGCATTGGGAGGTTAATTGATTTGTTACCGCATCCAAGGCAGCTATGACATTTTGCACATCCCTTTTCATCTCTTCTTGCCCTTGAACAAGAACACCAAGGGTTTCATCCATTAGAGGTTGGGGTGGGTGGAAGGGTTCCTCGTTTTCAAGAAAGGGTTCATAGTAGGAAGATGGTTCATCATAGTAATGATGTGGTGGTTCAATGTTTTCCACTCTTTCCACTTGTTGCACAACACACTCCATGGTTGCTTGAAATTGATCCAATACTTCCTTGAGACGATCCCTTGACTCTTGTTCCGCTTGGATATCATGATAGGGATCATATAGATCTTGGATCGATGGACATGAGTATTCTTCCATGTGAGGTTGTGGTGAAGATTCACCATAGCCATTGGATTGATATGCATCATAGAATGACTCTTCTTCATAGTGCATTAGTGGAGGTTGTTGCCAAGAGGATTGATCATATGCATATGGCTCCTCCCACCTTTGATTGTCCCATCCTTTATGCACCGCTTCATTGTAGTCCTCATATCCTACAACATAATTGTAATAACACTCATAGCCAAAGTGAGAATTCATGATAGCAAGAGAGGGCAAAACAAAAAATAGTAACAAATAAAGAGAACAAACTAAAAACTAACAAAGAAGCAAAAAGCAAACATATTCACAATATTCACATATATACAATAACCAATAACATAACACCATTGCAATTCCCCGGCGACGGCGCCATTTTGATGATTGGATTTTTGACGGCTTAGAATTTCACAAATGAATTCTCATTGCAAGTATAGTTTCTAAACCAATCACTAATCCTTTCATACAAAAAGTTGTTTGTCACTAAAACAAACCCCTAAAATTAATAACCGAAGTATTCAAACCTCAGGTCGTTCTCCCTAGGAATTACAATAAAGTGTCTTGTTATTGGTTATGAATTATTTTGGGGTTTTGATAAGAAGTATGAAAGATAAATGGCAAGAAAGTAAACTAAGGCCTAAAAAGGTCTTGGCAAAAGATATGAGAACTAAAAGTCCTATCCCAGTTATCCTTCTCAATGGTGATGAGAATTGTTCATTGCTACCACTTAGTTAACCCTTACTAAATAAAGGAAAGTCAAGTGGATGAATTGACTTGAGCCACAAGTCCTAGCCAACTCCCAAGGAAAAATCCTAGTCCATAAGTCCTAACTCTCCATTAATTCAATTAGTGAGAACTAGAGTCAAGGATCCCAATCATCAATTACTTGGACATTAGTAACTCAAGAGTTCCTAAGTTACCTTTCCAAGCCAAGAGTATAAAATTCTACTCTAAAATCCAACCAAGCATTTCATCAAACACTTGGAAGGCATAAAAGAAGAGCATAGTAAATTGATAACAAGAGTAGAATCTAACAACAATTATTGAAAAGAATTAATAACAACAATCAAAAGAAACACATCTATTATGAATCATCTTGAATTGAATTGGAAGAAAGTAGAAGAAACAAAAGTAGATCTACAACAAAAACACAAGAACAACATAAAGGAAATTACAACAAAAGAATAGAAGAAGATGAATGTAACAATCAAGGAATTGAGAAGAAGAAGTAGAAGAAAGAATGAATCTAAATCTAGATCTAAGAACTAAACCTAATCCTAATCCTAATCCTAGAGAGAAGTGAGAGCTT
>NC_029781.3:33671571-33672719 GCF_000817695.3 Arachis duranensis
ACTTGGGTTAAATAGCATCAGAAATGAGTTGGATTGGGCCCACAAGGCTTTAGAATTCGCTGGCCACGTTTTGCTTTAAGTGAACCAGGTGGCAGCAATGGCGTGTGCGCGTACTATGCGCGTGCGCGCCACCATACGTGTAGCAACTATAGCAAATCTTATATTGTTTCGAAGCTCCGGATGTTAGCTTTCTAACCCAACTGGAACCGCATCATTTGGACCTCTATAGCTGAAGTTATGTTCGTTTAAGTACAAAGAGGTCGGCTTGACAGCTTTCCGGTTCTTTCATTTCTTCATGAGTTCTCCAACTTTTCATGCTTTCTTTCTTCATTACCTTGATCCAATCTTTGCCTCCTAAACCTTAAATCCCTTAACAAACATATCAAGGCATCTAATGGAATCAAGGTGAATTAAATTTAGCTATTTTAAGACCTAAAAAGCATGTTTTCACTCTTAAGCACAATTAAAGGAGAATATACAAAACCATGCTATTTCATTGAATAAATGTGGGTAAAAGGTTATAAAATCCCCTAAAATCAATACAAGATAAACCCTACAAATGGGGTTTATCAACCTCCCCACACTTAAACCAAGCATGTCCTCATGCTAAAACCAAGAGAAAGAAAATGGATCAACATTTATTCAATGAAAACTAACTAAATGCAATCTACCTATATGCAACTATCTACATGAATGCAATTGCTTGGTCAAAATAAATCAATTTCCGAGAAGCATATATGCATGAGGGCTAAGGACTAGCAAGTCTAATCCAAAATTGAATTGAGTTATTAAATATTTTTACAAACTTGCATGAGAAGAGATGATCATAGGTGGAAACATGTAATTGAGCATCGAACCCTCACCGGAAGTGTTTGCACTCTATTCGCTCAAGTGTTTAGGGTTGATTCACTCAATTCTCCCCTATTCATGTTTTCCAAGATTTGTTCTTCTTCTAACAATCAACATATATTTCACGCATGCATACAAGTATCATGATGTCTTTTCTTTGGTTGTAATGGGGCTAGGGTCAAGGTAGGATGCATATTTGGTCAAGTGAGCTTGAAATTTGAATCTTTGATAAGCTTAAACTTCCCACCTAACCTATGACATCCTATACAATTAAGTTCTAACCTAACTACCCATTTTTC
>NC_029781.3:33672871-33673895 GCF_000817695.3 Arachis duranensis
ATTTCTTTTTCTTCTTTTTCTTTCTTTTTCTTTCTTTTTCTATTTTTTTTTCTTTTTTTCTTTTCCATATTATTTTTCTTTTCTTTTTCTTTTGTTTTTCTCATTTTTTTTCTTTCTATATACAAGAGCATCAATGCATAAGGTTTTACATTTGATCAATACATGAGTATATACCCAATTCCCAATAATTTCAATAACAATACAAAACTACCTTTAACTCTCCCAATGTCCTAAGGTTCCCACACTTGAATGATACTCACACACACTAACTAGTATGATCTAGTTAGTTTTTAGTATATTTTTATTAGTTTTTAGTTAAAATTCACTTTTCTGGACTTTACTATGAGTTTGTGTGTTTTTCTGTAGAATCAAACAAATCAAAGATTACAATTATAGAAAGAGAATGATGCACGCAAGAAGGAAAAATAAGTGGTTATAAGATGTAACCTCACCATTAGGCTCAAAACTCACTTGCTTGTGTTCTTAGCTCAAAAAAACATGATCCACAAGATATATAATTCAAGCAAGTTTAATGAAAAGTTTTCACTCAAATCAATTGAGGTGCCCTATAGATAGAAATCTTGAAAAATTTCATTATTTTGACTAAGATTATTGTGTATATATATGCAAAAATAAGAAAATGCAAGTAAAAACTAAGAAAATGCGAGTAAAAATCCTAAAGTCCTAGAATGAAATGCAAAAGTGTTGGGATTAGAATTTTGTCACCCAAAATCGCCGACCGGTCGGACGACCTCCCCACACTTAAAAGTTTGCACCGTCCTCGGTGCACTCAAAGATGAGCAAGGGGGTACGGCGACTCTCCGGATTACTGCGTGTTGTTAGTCTTGCTTCCGTTTTTGCTTGTGGTGCATTGTGCATGGAAAACAAAAATATAACACTATAAGATGAGAAGATATAAAAACAAGGAAGCATACATTGTTGGAGTGAGGTAAATCACTAGAATTGAGTGAGTGAATTAGTGTGACATTAATGACAAATAAGTGTGTGAATTCTAAATTGGGCG
>NC_029781.3:33674117-33675235 GCF_000817695.3 Arachis duranensis
ATGCATTAAGGTAAATGCACATCATCATCTATCAAGAGGTTGCCTAATCGAGGAAAAAGATTCAAATCACATGATGGCTAGCTACAACATGCAATTCAAAAGAGTTACAAGCTCAATTGCAATTTTCATCACTTGGTATTCTTAAAAGGTAAGCATGAAAAACTCAAAACCAAGTAGCAAAATATAACCTCAATTAAATAGTCCAACAAAGATTATCGAAAAACATTCATGCTAAAATAGCATTTAGGCAATAAGAGGCAACAATGTATAGTAAACAAGATCAATAAGCCAACACTTATAATGAAAATGGAGAAAATAAAATGAAAACTAAACTAAAGCGATCTAACAAACTAACTAACTAACTAACTAATTAACTAACTAAAATAAATGGTTATCCATGGTGTTTGGAAGTGTTGGATGAGGGGTAGAAGAAGGGAAGATGAAAGGAGAAGGAAAGAAATGGAAAGAGGAGAAGAAAAGAAATGGATGGAAGAAAGGGCATCCACGCGTACGCACTCATGGCGCGCGCGCGTCGATGGCTTATTTCGAGAGTGGCGCGTACGCGTCATGTGCGCGAGCGCACAAATAGGTTTGTGCCTCAGGCCCAATTTCCGCACAGTGCAGGCCTAACTCTCGGGTCAAGGTATGGAAGGTGGAACTTCTCAATCCACGCATACGCGTGCATGGCGCGCTCGCGTGGATGGTCCAAAACGCTTTATGCACGCGTACGCACGCAGTGCGCGTACGCGTGGATGGTGCTCTATTTTTTTTTCAAAAATTTTTGCTATGTTTTTGCACCAATCCAAGCATTCCAAACCTCCAAACAGCTACCAAAATACCATAAAACCTTATTTAACATACTAAACTACCAGATATACTCAACTAACTAAACAAAACATGAAATTAGACTAATTCTACCAAATATTTACAAAAGAGAAAATGAAAAGAAGTTACCATGGTGGGTTGTCTCCCACCTAGCACTTTTGTTTATTGTCCTTAAGTTGGACTTAGGGGGAGCTTCTCTCAAGGTGGCTTGTGCTTGTACTCATCTTGGAACTTCCACCAATACTTGGACTTTCGATAAGCTCCATCATTCAAGATTAATATCTCCAAGCTTT
>NC_029781.3:33676049-33679275 GCF_000817695.3 Arachis duranensis
GTGCCAGTTTGGGCGTTTAACTCCCATTTGGGTGCCAGTTCCAGCGTTTAACGCTGGGATTTCTTGAGGTGACTTTGAACGCCGGTTTGGGCCATCAAATCTTGGGCAAAGTATGGACTATCATATATTGCTGGAAAGCCCAGGATGTCTACTTTCCAACGCCGTTGAGAGCGTGCCAACTGGGCTTCTGTAGCTCCAGAAAATCGACTTCGAGTGCAGGGAGGTCAGAATCCAACAGCATCTGCAGTCCTTTTTGGTCTCTGAATCAGATTTTTGCTCAGGTCCCTCAATTTCAGCCAGAAAATACCTGAAATCACAGAAAAATACACAAACTCATAGTAAAGTCCAGAAAAGTGAATTTTAACTAAAAACTAATAAAAATATACTAAAAACTAACTAGATCATAACAAAAACATACTAAAAACAATGCCAAAAAGTATACAAATTATCCGCTCATCACCCACCTAGCACTTTTATTTATTGTCCTTAAGTTGGACTAATGGGGAGCTCCTCATCAAGGTGGCTTGTGCTTGTATTCATCTTGGAACTTCCACCAATGCTTGGACTTCCAATAAGCTCCATTATTCAAGATCAATATCTCCAAGCTTTGATGGAGTTCTTCACAAGCTTGTGGCTCCCAAAGTTTGTCCTCTTTTTGTGATCCGGGGTCCCACACTTTATTTTCACACCCGTCTTGAAGTTGATCATCATTATTAGTCCATCCGGGTGGTGAACAAGAAGAATTCTCTATGAAGTACCCAACAATCCTCCTAGACCCATCTATTTGAGCACTACTCCAACCTTTATATCTCGTGTTTGATGCATCAACCATAATGAGCCTTGATTTGCAATGCCAACCACGAAACATCTTTCGCTTACGCTTCATCCCACAAAGCATCCTAAGTTGACCATCCGTATCAAGCAAACCATATTCAAGTGGGATAAAAAAGTTAATAGAAATGATTTTCACCCACTCAAATGAAGGTGTAGTTGACAAAGCATATTCCACTCCCATCCTCCTTTTTCTAAGGATCTCCACCTCTTCACAAGATTTCTCTAATTCAATCCTTTGTTCATCAATACTATCTAAGCCTTTTCCCTTAATCAAACTATAATTGGGAGGGTGAAAGAAGTTTACCTCCATAACATTTTCGAATGCACTGGGAGAAGGTTCTTCAAATTCAAAGGATTCTCCACCACTAGGACTTAATGCTTGCTCTTCATTGCCATGGGAATTCAATTCTTGCTCTATCCTATCCAAGTCTTCATATGGAATATGCCTTGGAAGGTGTGCACTTTCCTCCATAGCATCAATTTCAATCATCTTGGAGGGGTTTTCTTCAACTCTATGTTCCCATGGAGGCTCCGCATCTCCTAAGTCTTCTACCACTTCTTCCTTGTTTTCAAATATTAAAGCTTCCTCCAATTGTTCCAATACAAAGCAACTTCCCTCATTTCCCACCGGAGTTTCCAATCTCTCCTTCATGCTATGTTCTTCATTTGATTCTCCACATGTAGCCATGGGAGTTCCTTGAGTGTTCAAGCATTGGGAGGTTAATTGATTTGTTACCGCATCCAAGGCGGCTATGACATTTTGCACATCCCTTTACATCTCTTCTTGCCCTTGAACAAGAACACCAAGGGTTTCATCCATTAGAGGTTGGGGTGGGTGGAAGGGTTCCTCGTTTTCGGGGAAGGGTTCATAGTAGGAAGATGGTTCTTCTTGGTAGAGTTGTGGTGGTTCAATATTCTCCACAATTTCCACTTGTTGTACAACACACTCCATGGTTGCTTGAAATTGATCCAATACTTCCTTGAGACGATCCCTTGACTCTTGTTCCGCTTGGATATCATGATAGGGATCATATAGATCTTGGATCGATGGACATGAGTATTCTTCCATGTGAGGTTGTGGTGAAAGGTAGAATTCATCTTGTGGTTGAAAATTTTCACATATTGGAGATGGTTCATCTTGGTAATAATGTGGGGGAGGTGGCTCTTGAAAATGTTGATGTTGGAGTGGTGGTGGCTCTATGTGTGGTTCATATTGCTCATATGGTTGTTGGTAGGATGGATATGGATTAGGGTCATATGAAGGTGGTTGGTGAAAAGGGGCTTGTGAGTATGGTTTTTAATATGCCACAGCTCCTTATCGATTTGACGCCTTCATACCGACATCTTCAAGCTCTTTGACTCTTCACATCTGTCTTTGATTGAATCTTCCTCGTCGACGTCGACATCAAATGAGATTGACACACCTTTAGCACTTGGCAATGATCGAAGTCTAAACTTGTCGAACACTGGCTTGACAAAGAGTTCAATAATATCTTTGTCAAAAATATTATTTTTGATATAACAAATTGCCCCTAGGGCACTTTCTCACCATTGATGATTGGATTTTTGACGGCTTAGAATTTCACAAATGAATTCTCATTGCAAGTATAGTTTCTAAACCAATCACTAATCCTTTCATGCAAAAAGTTGTTTGTCACTAAAACAAACCCCTAAAATTAATAACCGAAGTATTCAAACCTCGGGTCATTCTCCCTAGGAATTACAATAAGGTGTCTTGTTATTGGTTGTGAATTATTTTGGGGTTTTGATAAAAAGTATGAAAGATAAATAGCAAGAAAGTAAACTAAGGCCTAAAAAGGTCTTGGCAAGGGTTGGTGGTCAAGGATCTCTATCCTAATCACTAACCACAATATGAGAATTGGCAAGGATTAATCTCATTAAATCATCCTCTAACTAGTAGTAAAGGAAAGTCAAATGAGCTATATCAATCCTAGTCCATAAGTCCTAACTCTCCATTAATTCAATTAGTGAGAACTAGAGTCAAGGATCCCAATCATCAATTACTTGGACATTAGTAACTCAAGAGTTCCTAAGTTACCTTTCCAAGCCAAGAGTATAAAATTCTACTCTAAAATCCAACCAAGCATTTCATCAAACACTTGGAAGGCATAAAAGAAGATCATAGTAAATTGATAACAAGAGTAGAATCTAACAACAATTATTGAAAAGAATTAATAACAACAATCAAAAGAAACACATCTATTATGAATTACCTTGAATTGAATTGGAAGAAAGTAGAAGAAACAAAAGTAGATCTACAACAAAAACACAAGAACAACATAAAGGAAATTACAACAAAAGAATAGAAGAAGATGAATGTAACAACAAGGAATTGAAAAGATAGAAGTAGAAGAAGATGAATTAAAATCTA
>NC_029781.3:33679291-33684721 GCF_000817695.3 Arachis duranensis
TTAAATAGCATCAGAAATGAGTTGGATTGGGCCCACAAGGCTTTAGAATTCGCTGGCCACGTTTTGCTTTAAGTGAACCAGGTGGCAGCAACGGCGCGTGCGCATACTATGCGCGTGCGCGCCACCATACGTGTAGCAACTATGGCAAATCTTATATCGTTTCGAAGCCCTAGATGTTAGCTTTCTAACCCAACTGGAACCGCATCATTTGGAACTCTGTAGAACAAGTTATGGTCGTTTAAGTACGAAGAGGTCGGCTTGACAGCTTTCCGGTTCTTTCATTTATTCATGAGTTCTCCAACTTTTCATGCTTTCTTTCTTCATTCCCTTGATCCAATCTTTGCCTCCTAAACCTTAAATCACTTAAAAAACATATCAAGGAATCTAATGGAATCAAGGTGAATTAAATTTAGCTATTTTAAGACCTAAAAAGCATGTTTTCACTCTTAAGCACAATTAAAGGAGAATATACAAAACCATGCTATTTCATTGAATAAATGTGGGTAAAAGGTTATAAAATCCCCTAAAATCAATACAAGATAAACCCTACAAATGGGATTTATCATTGGCAAAAGCCACGTTAGAAGCCACGTTAACCTAGTTAACGTGGACTTTAACGTGAGGCTAAGGGGTGCATTGGAACGTTAGTGACAATGTTAATTGTCACTAACGTTCTCAAACTTATACTTTCGCTAAATGTTAAACACCCCTTACGTCTTGAGCTAAAGTCTCTACCCACTTCACACTTTCTCTCTGCAAGTAAAGCCAAGCCCAAATAAAGAAAGGAACTGCTTCAAACTCAAGACCCAAAGGCCCAAGACTTGAAGAGCCAACTAGAAGCTGAGAAGAATAGTATATATAGGAGTAGCTTTGAATTGCTTAGGGGACGGACGAAGAGCTAGGAAATAGAACTACTCTTTGTATTTTACTTTCTCTGCACTTCTAGCTTTATCATATATTCTCCATCTTTGATTTTGATTTCTAGAGCTATGAACAACTAAACCCCTTTCATTGGGTTAGGGAGCTCTGTTGTAATTTGATAGATCAATACTAGTTTTCATTATTCTTTTTCTATCTTTCCTCTTGATTTTACTTGAAAGCTTTCGATCTTCATTCAACTGGATTGTTGTCTTGGAAAAGAAGCTATTCAAACTTGGATCTCTTCAGAACCTTGAAAGAGGAATGAAGAGATCAGCTACAAATGCTTTCTCATGCTGGACCACATTGGGTGTGGATGGGTATGTGGCTATAACCCTCTCAACACTTGATTTGGAAATGCATGTGGTATAATCATGACCATACTTCATCTCTTCTCATGAGCAATTGATGAAGGAATTGGCTATTGATCAAGATTTGAGAGATTGAACCACAAGAAATTGTTGTTCAATCACTTAAGATTGCCAAGGAGATCAATGAGTGCATTGATTGAGGAAGAGATGAGAATGAAATTGATCTGGAGAATGCAATATCTCCTGAGCCCAATGAACTCCCCATTTCTGATCTTACCCATTCTCTTTAATTTCTGCAATTTACTTTTATGAGCAATTCCCCCATTCCCAATTACAATTCTGCAATTTACTTTCAGTCATTTACTTTCCCGCCATTTTATTTTCTGCAAGTATCAACTCTATTCATGGATTCGCTCAACTAGAACATTCCTCTAATTAAAGTTGCTTGATCAATCAATCCCTGTGGGATTCGACCTCGCTCTATTGTGTGTTTTTATTTGACGACAAATTCGGTGCACTTGCCGAATGGAGATTTGTTGAGAGACAAGTTTTCCCCCTATCAAGTTTATGGCGCCGTTGTCGGGGATTGATTGTGCATCGACAATGATTACATTAGAGGATCACTAGATTGAGTATTTTTGTTTTGTTTGATTTAATTTTCTGTTTGAGTAATTTACTTTCTGTCTTAGTTAATTTTTCCCCTCCCCTGTTTCTTAGTTTTTCTTTGTTATTTACAATTCAGTTCATTATCCCCACTAACTGTTTGATATAATGCATTACTGACACTAACAGTAATCCTAACGAAATACTCTCTGCATTTCTTTTCTTTGCTTGTACTCTGTTGGTTGTATAACAGGGAGAAGAGGCGGGGCTTCAACTTCCTTTGATTCTGAACCTGAGAGAACCTTCTTGAGATTAAGAAGGGAGGCAAAAGAAAACGTGTGGTTGGTGCTGAAGAAGAGGAGGAACACTTTGAAGAATACTTTGAAATAACCATGGAAGACCATCGTGAGGAAGAGGTTCACAACCATGGTGGAGGAGGTAGAGCAAATCCTGGTGGGGAGGATAGAAGAGTCTTGGGCTCTTATATCAACCCAAACCCTGGGAACTGCGGAAGTAGCATTCAAAAGCCAACCATCCATCCCAACAATTTCGAGCTAAAACCCCAGCTCATCACTCTTGTGCAGAATAATTGCTCATTTGGAGGAGGTGCTCAAGAAGATCCGAATCAACACTTGACCATCTTCTTGAGGATTTGTGACACAATGAAGCCCAATGGAGTCCACCAGGATGTCTATAGGCTGCTCTTGTTCCCTTTCTCACTCAGGGACAAGGCATCCAAATGGCTCGAATCCTTCCCAAAAGAAAGCCTGACAACTTGGGAGGAGGTAGTGAATAAGTTTTTGGCAAGGTTTCACCCCCCGCAAAGGATCAATATGCTGAGAACTGAAGTACAGACGTTCAGACAGCAAGATGGGGAGACACTTTATGAAGCTTGGGAAAGGTTCAAAGACCTAACAAGAAGGTGTCCACCAAATATGTTTAATGAATGGGTGCAGTTGCATATCTTCTATGAAGGCTTGTCATATGAATCAAAGAAGGCAGTAGATCATTCCTTTGGAGGATCCTTGAACAAGAAGAAGACCATTGAAGAAGCCATAGATGTCATTGAAACTGTAGCTGAGAACGACTACTTCTATGCTTCCGAAAGAGGGAACACTAGAGGGGTAATGGAGCTAAACAATGTAGATGCTCTGCTGGCTCAAACAAGCTCATCACCAAGCAGCTAGCTGACCTCACCAAGAAGATGGAAAGAAGTCAAGTAGCAGCAATCACCACCTCATCAACAATCCAAGAAGAAGTTGAAGAAAAGAACCTTGAGCAAGCCAACTACATTGGGAATTCACCTAGACAGAACCATGATCCATACTCCAAGACATAAAACTCTGGATGGAGGAACCAGCCAAACTTTACGTGGGGGAATCAGCAAGAGCAAAGCCAAGACTAGAGACGTTACAACTCCAACAACAAAGCAGCTCATCAACAATTCACACAGAGGACATATCAACACCCCCACATCAACACATCTCATCCATCAACCCCTAATCCCAACCTACCATCATTTGATGATAGAATCTCAAAGATAGAAACCCTCCTTGAAAGCATATCCAAAGACATTTAAGACAATAAGGTGTTCAAAGAAGAGGTGTGAGCCAGTATGAAGAATCGGGGAGAAGCAATCAAGAAGCTGGAATTCCAAGTGGGATATTTATCTAAGAAGATTCCCAGACCCACTGATAGCTTCCCAAGTGACACGGAGAAGAATCCGAGAGGTGAAACGAAGAAAGTAAGATGGGAGGATTGCAACATGGTCACTACAAATGATAAGGAGACTGAAGACAAGCCAAGCAATCTGACAGAACAACCTGAAGATACCTTAGTAGAGAAGGAGGAGAAAGACCATCAAGTACCAGAAATCTCACAACAGGAGCTACTGAGACTATATGCACCATTTCCCCAACTGCTTAAGGGTGCTGTGGGAAAGAGAATATACTCAAGGTTCTTGGACTTGTTTGCATCCTTGAATGTGAACATACCATTCATCAAGGCCATTCAGCAAATGCCAGCATTCATCAAATATATGAAGGAACTTCTTCCCAGGAAGAGTTCACTCAAGGTGGGCCAGACTATAGTGATGAACAAAGAATGTAGTGCTCTGATTCAACCTGAGCTACCTACAAAAATAAGAGACCCAGGGAGTTTTCACATCCCTTGTGCCATAGGGGAGACACTTTTTGATAGAGCACTTTGCGATTTAGGAGCAAGCATCAACTTAATGCCCCTATCCCTGGTGAAAAGGATGCAGATCAATGAGATACTACCCACAGATGTAGTCATAAGATTGGCTGACAAGACTCAAAATCAAGCAATAGGAGTGGTGGAAAATGTGTTACTCAAAGTTGGAAAATACTTTCTCCCAACAGAATTTGTCATCTTGGACATGGAAGAGAGTCACCTGCACCCAATCATACTGGGGAGACCATTTCTCGCTACTGCTAGAGCACTCATAGATGTGGAGAAAAGGGGAGCTAATACTGAGAATCGATGATGAGCAACTCAGCTTTAATGTCTTCAAAGAAGAATACCAAGAGTACAAGGAATCAAGCAAACATCATGATGAGCTGTTAAAGGAAGAAGCAAGCACTTAAGCACAGCCAGCTCATCCTGAGATTCACTGGGTTGATGGACAAGGCAAACAGCAAGTGCCACAGGTCAAGGAAAAATTGGAAGAACCTAAGCCACCAGAGGCTTGTGAGGACATCAACAAAATCTCATCAAAAAAGGAGGCCACCAAGAATAAGAAAACAGCACCAGGGGTAAAGAAGAAGGTACCAAGGGGGTGGCGGAACAAGAAGATCCCTACGGAAGATTTCTCTCCAGGGGATAAAGTAATCTCAGCCTACTTCACAGACATCCCCCCTAATCTCCCTACTGTGCCATCTCAGTTACCTAAGGTTTTCACCATCAATAGAGTTCTCTCCTTGGAGCATGTAGAGATAATTGATCCAACCAATGGATATAAGTCCATTGCCATAGGAGAAGACTTCAAGCACTACCAACCTCCTTGATGAAAGCAAAACGTCAAGCTAGTGACGCTAAAGAAGCGCTTCATGGGAGGCAACCCATGTTTTATATGCTTTGAGAAAATAGTGAATAAATCAATATTCATGAATTCCAACCGAAACTTGACAAACACATGTGAAATTCTTGATATGCAGAATATAGTGAAGAATAAGTTTGGTGTTCAAAGTATTATTCTTAAGGCTTTGAACACAACTTTTCATCACAGTGCTCAAAACTAAGTTTGGTGTCACCTTATGGTGCCACCAATGTGCATATAAGGATACACAGTTAGTTAGTTAGTCAGAGTTCATGAATAAACAAAAAAAACTTGTTCCGTACCCATCCTTAACTTTCCTCACACACTCTTCATACATATCCATTTCGAAACGCAGCACTTCTTACCTCATTACAAACGTTTCTCCTCACTCTCTTCATTGCCATAAAACCCTAAACAACCAAAAGTGTCCACAACATTACTGATGCAATTGCATATTTGATATATTAGCTAGTTAGTTTAGTTGATTTTAGCTTGATTTCACTCATTTTCTCTAAATAAACAACTCCTTTTATGAGTTTG
>NC_029781.3:33690658-33695127 GCF_000817695.3 Arachis duranensis
TTGATGTAGTAGATTCTTTGGTTGAAGAAGTGCTTGACACAAATCATCAAATGAAACAAGAGGAAGTCCATAACATCAAGGACCAAGAAGGGAACAAATTGGAAGCATCAAAGGAACCAAGTGAAGCTACGAAAGAAGAGGCACCACAACAAGAGTTGAAACCACTACCTCCTCATCTTAAATATGCATTTCTTGGTGAGAAGGATAGCTTCCCAGTGATCATCAATTCCACATTGAATGCAGAGGAAGAAGAAAAGCTCCTTATGGTGTTGAAAGCTCACAAAGAGGCGTTGGGATGGACCATTGATGATTTGAAAGGCATAAGCCCTGCTGTATGCATGCACAAGATACTTCTAGAGGAGAATTCCAAACCAGTGGTACAACCTCAAAGAAGATTGAATCCCACAATGAAGGAGGTTGTTCAAAAGGAAGTCCTGAAGTTGTGTAAAGCTGGGATCATCTACCCTATATCTGACAGCCCATGGGTCAGTCTAGTACAAGTAGTGCCTAAGAAAGGGGGGATGACTGTCATTGTTAATGAGAAGAATGAGCTTATTCCAACACGAACAGTGACAGGGTGGAGGATGTGCATAGACTATAGGAGGCTGAATGATGCCACACGAAAGGACCACTTCCCTCTACCTTTCATTGACCAGATGCTTGAAAGGTTGGCTGGCCATGCCTATTACTATTTTCTTGATGGATATTCTGGGTATAATCAGATAGTGGTTGACCCCATGGATCAAGAGAAGATGTCCTTTACTTGCCCCTTTGGAGTCTTTGCATATAGGAGAATGCCATTTGGACTGTGTAATGCCCCAGCTACCTTTCAAAGGTGCATGCTATCAATCTTCTCAGACATGGTAGAAAAATTTATTGAAGTCTTTATGGATGATTTCTCTGTTTTTGGTGACTCTTTCAATACTTGCTTGCATCATCTTACCCTAGTCTTGAAAAGGTGCCAAGAAACCAATTTAGTTTTGAATTGGGAGAAGTGCCATTTCATGGTACCCGAAGGCATTGTTCTTGGTCATAAAATTTCAAGAAAGGGTATAGAAGTTGACAAGGCAAAAGTAGAAATTATAGAAAAACTTCCTTTGCCAACTAGTGTGAAAGCCGTTAGAAGTTTTTTAGGACATGCTGGGTTCTATAGGAGATTCATCAAAGATTTTTCCAAAATAGCAAAGCCACTAAGCAATTTGTTGGTGGTAGACAACCCTTTTTTCTTTGATGATGAATGCAAACATGCTTTTGAAACTCTAAAGGCTAAGCTCACCACAGCACCAATCATCACGCCCCCAAGTTGGGGACTACCTTTTGAACTCATGTGTGATGCAAGTAACCTTGCAATTGGTGCTGTGTTGGGACAGAGGAAGGAAAAGAAGCTTCATGTTATCTACTATGCAAGTAAGGTATTGAATGAAACTCAAAGAAACTACACCACAATAGAGAAAGAGTTACTAGCCGTGGTATATGCTTTTGATAAGTTTAGACAATATTTGATTGGATCTAAAGTCTTAGTGTATACTGACCATGCTGCTATTAAGTATCTTATGTCAAAACAGGATGCCAAACCAAGGCTAATCAGATGGGTGCTACTCCTACAAGAGTTTAACATTGAGATCAAAGATAGAAAGGGAAGTGAAAATCAAGTTGCTGATCACTTATCAAGGGTACCACAAGATGAATGCCAAGACAATCTTCCATCAATAAATGAAGAATTTCCAGATGAACACCTCTTGCACATTCAACATGTCCCTTGGTTTGCAGACATGGCCAACTACAAGGCAGGAAGAATCATTCCACAAGAGTACACAAGACAACAAGTTAAGAAGCTGTTGCATGAGGCTAGGTTCTTCTTTTGGGATGAACCATTCTTGTTCAAAAGATGCCCAGATGGAATGATAAGAAGATGTGTGTCAGAGGATGAGATGAAGAACATACTATGGCATTGTCACAACTCTAGTTATGGTGGTCATTTTGGAGCTGAAAGAACGGCTGCAAAAGTCCTTCAAAGTGGCTTCTATTGGCCTTCAATCTTCAAGGATGCTAGAGAGTTTGTGAGCCAATGCAATGAATGTCAAAGAACAGGGGGTTTGTCAAAGAAAAATGAGATGCCTCAGAAGTTCATTTTGGAAGTGGAACTCTTTGATTTGTGGGGAATAGATTTCATGGGACCTTTTCCTCCATCCTACACGTTCAAATACATCCTGGTAGCAGTAGAGTATGTCTCCAAATGGGTAGAAGCAATAGCCACCACCACATGTGATACCAACGTGGTCTTGCAATTCCTCAAGAAGAACATCTTCACTAGATTTGGAGTGCCCAAAGGACTTATAAGTGATGGGGGAAGCCACTTTTGCAACAAGCAACTCAATTCTTTACTCCACAAATATGGTGTTACTCACAAAGTGGCCACACCATATCACCCTCAAATCAATGGGCAAGCTGAACTTGCCAACAGAGAGCTAAAAAGGATCTTGGAGAAAACTGTGGGAACAACAAGAAAGGATTGGGTTAGGAAGCTGGATGATGCACTTTGGGCATATAGGACAGCCTTCAAGACACCCATAGGAAAATCTCCATTTCAGCTGGTGTATGGAAAGGCATGCCACCTCCCTGTAGAGCTTGAACATAAGGCTTTCTGGGCCACCAAACTTCTAAATCTAGATGCTCAAGCAGCAGGAGAGAAGAGGTTGCTACAACTCAATGAACTTGAAGAGTTCAGGTTGGAGGCATATGACAATGCCAAGATATACAAAGAGAGAGCAAAGAGATGGCATGATAAGAGGATCTCTCAAAGAACATTTGAACCAGGCCAAAAGGTGTTGTTATTCAATTCAAGATTGAAAATCTTTCCTGGGAAGCTGAGGTCTAGACGGACTGGTCCATACACTATCACCAAAGTATCACCTCATGGCTATGTTGAATTACTTGATGAAGCCTCAAAACAAACCTTCACAGCCAATGGACATAGGGTGAAGCACTATTTTGGTGGCCCTTGGAGCAAGGAAGAGAGTGTGCAACTCTTAACATGAGCAAAGAAACTGCAGTGTCGAGCTAAGGACAATAAACAAAGCGCTTCATGGGAGGCAACCCATGCACAGGGAGTATTT
The DNA here is from genome assembly GCF_000817695.3 of Arachis duranensis. NCBI lineage: Eukaryota > Viridiplantae > Streptophyta > Magnoliopsida > Fabales > Fabaceae > Arachis > Arachis duranensis. Next base: position 33,693,775 of record NC_029781.3, read on the forward strand.
TATTTTCATACTTTAGTAGTCAATAATGATTAATTAGACTAGTATATGGTGTATGCAAGGCACTAAGTTTGGTGTGGCCAATCTTGAAGTAATAGCAAAAGTGTGTTTTACAACACTTAGCCACAAACTAAGTTTGGTGTCTATACATACACGAAAATGCTAGACTATGAAAGTATAGTTATCTATTTTATTAAAAAAAAAAAACAACGTGAAATAGCATGTAATGAAGGTAAAATACTAAGTTTGATGTGGCTATTTTTGGAATTAATTCCATAGAACACTTAGTCACAAACTAAGTTTGGTGTCTTTACTTACATTATTAATGCTAGAAAAAAATTAGATTAGGGAATCAATTCATAAATTTTTAATTTTAGCTTAGTCAATTTTGCATAGGAATATCATCATAAGCTTTTAGCTATTAATGTCACTTTAAGAATCTCAAGCTTTTGGAATTTTGTTGCAGGAAAGAAAGAAAGAAGTGATGGGGAATCTTGGAAGCACATAATGAAAGAAAGAAAGAAATGATGGGGAATCTTGGTGAATGAGTCACGGATACGCAAGGAAGGGAAGTCACATGAGTTTTGAACTTTGTGCATTGGAAAGAAGTGAACTCAACATGCATTGGGCACAAGGAAGCATGCTCCCCATGCCATGACCGAGCCTTAAATGCCATTAGAACCATGCATCCTCACCAAAGTTCACTTTAAATACTTCAACCACATTCATCAAACCTCATTCTTCATCACTCATTCTTCTACCCCCATAACCTCACTTTACTACCCGAACTCATACTCAACCTCCAACCTATTCCATGTTTCACAAATTCTAGCCTTGAACCTCATCTTTACCCAACAAAACTCATGAAGCACTACACCCCCTCACATAACCGCAACACTCCACCTCCCCTCACCATCATTTTCTAGCTTGCCTAAGTCACGTTGTGGCCATACATCTCTCCCATTCACAACCATTTTCCTTGTGCTTGAGGACAAGCATTCATCTAAGTTTGGTGTGGAAGATTCAACCCTTGCAAGTGAAGGTCAATGGCCTCATCATCAAGGGATAGGAGAGGAGATGAAGGACAAGACACCTTTGATGAAAGAAGATTCAAATCCAAGCATAATGAGCGCATCTTTAGTTGGATGTCAAGCAAAGATGTTGTTCCGGAGTTACCTTTCAAGCTAAAGAAAGATGAATACCCTGAGATACAAAAAATAATCAGAAAAAGGGGATGGGAGCTTCTCTGTGACCAACCTCAAGAAGTGAGCATGCTTCTCATCCATGAGTTCTACACTAATGTGATAAGAGAATATGATGATGAAGAACCATACATGAGTTATGTAAGAGGTGTGA
>NC_029781.3:33696739-33699317 GCF_000817695.3 Arachis duranensis
GAATGCTTGCTTATACAAGACTAGTTCGGTTAAGGATCACAAGGACTTTATCAGTAAAAGCACAAATAACCTTGACAATAAAGAAAACACAAAACAACGAATGAAAGGCTAGGCATCAATGACAAATTTGGATATGTGTCTGTGGTGATTGATGTTAAGAGACATACTTGGGCTAGTAAATCCGAGGGGTGCTTCATCACCCGATAACTTGAGTTAACTAACTCGGGATTATCGATTGAAAACTCACAATCAAGAGTAGCTCTATAACAGAACATTTAGCAACCCAAAGAGGTGCTGGACACCACTATCCAAATAAAATTTCAATGTTATATGCCTGTGATTGAATGTGTTAAGGAGAGAGGCTTGAGTTAGTAAATCTTTAAGAGTGTCTCAACACTTAACAACTTGAACCAACTGGTTTGGGATTGTTGATTGAAAACTTATGCTAAAGAGCTGCCTTAAGACAAGATTTCGAGCTTGTTTGAAATGAGAAAGAATATAAAAAAAAGAAGAGAAAAGCATCAAGTAAAGAATGGTTCAAGGATCATGTGCTGTGATAATAGAAAAAGTCTAGTGAAGTTAACCAATTTAGTATTGAAGCAAGCATCTTAATTGAGAAAGTTGAGTAGCTGTGTTCAATTACAATAAATTAATGACCACACAAGTGAGGATGACATGCTCAATGAAAAAGTACTCTCTGGTAGAACATTCAAGTCTTATATCTTATATTCTTGTGACAAAGCTTTTATATTTTGCTTGAGGACAAGCAACACTTTAAGTTTGGTGTTGTGATGCAATTGCATATTTGATATATTAGCTAGTTAGTTTAGTTGATTTTAGCTTGATTTCACTCATTTTCTCTAAATAAACAAGTCCTTTTATGAGATTGTTTTCATGCATAAGAATACTAAGGAATATGTTGATTCTAGCCAAATTCATGCAAATGATTTAAAGAATAAATACATGAATGAGTATGAATAAATCTCATGGAAATTATTGCATGAATTGGTAAGACTTTGAAGCTATTTCCTTTGTTGATGATAGGTGATGAAACAAGGAAGCATGGAAGCAAGAATGATGCAAGCTGGGCAAGAAGAAGTTGGCGTTGCCAACTTGGAGATAGTGGGCGTTGTTCATGGCAACGCCAGGCAGCCTTGCAAGAAGAAGTGGCGTTGCCAACTTGGAAGAGGGCTGCGTTATTGAAGGCAACGCCAGGCAACCAAGGAGCAAAGTTGGCGTTGCCAACTTGAGGAATGTGGTGCGTTTTTATGGACAACGCCAGGCAACCAAGGAGCAAAGTTGGCGTTGCCAACTTGAGGAAAAGAGTGCGTGTTTGTAGGCAACGCCCAGGCAAGCAAAGAGCTGAGCCAAGGAGAGCTCGAGGGCGTTGCCAACGTGGGAATGAAGAGGCGTTATTCAAGGCAACGCACACAAGCAAACTTGGCCCAAGAGAAGGAGGAGCTGGCATTGCCAACTCAAGATGGGCGTTGCCAACGCCACACAAGAAAGGAACTTGAGCCATGAAGGAGTGTCGAGGGCGTTGCCAACGCCAAGAACTATGAGCGTTGTTGAAGGCAACGCCACACACACAAGCTTGGCCCTGGATGAAGTGAAGCACGTTGCCAACTCTAGATGGGCGTTGCCAACGCCACACAACCAAGCAACAAATGGAGCCTTGAAGAGAAGCTCGAGGGCGTTGCCAACGCCAAGAACCATAGGCGTTATTCAAGGCAACGCCACACAAGAATGATTGGCTAGGCACCAAGTCTTGGTGCCAACCAAGTTACCAACACCAGGGAGAGGCACCATTCACGTTGCTAACGCCAGGGAGAGGCACCATTCACGTTGCTAACGCCAGGGAGAGGCACCATTCAAGTTGCCAACGCCAGGAAAGGCACCATGCACGTTGCCAACGCCCATTAGCCTTGGTATGCACGTTGCCAACGCCAGGAAGCAAACTTGGAGCCTTGAGAAAGGCTCGAGCACGTTGCCAACGTGCTGAAGAGAAGGAGTGTTTATCAACAACGCCAGGAAATTGTGATGCACGTTGCTAACTTGGAATATATGGGGCGTTGTCCACAACAACTCCAACAAGGCAGCCTGACCATGTCCACTTCAATGGAAGATATCTTGAGCTACAGAGATCCAAATTGAGTGCTTCCAGTTGCGTTGGAAAGCTAACATTCAGAGCTTTCCAACCATATATAATAGTCTATGGTGGAGCACAAAATTGAAGCCAAACCAGAGTCACCTTTAGGCCCTAAAAACAAGAACATGAAGTTGAATTCAAGAAGGCTAGAGATGAGCCTTGGAGGTGGGCACGAGCACGTTGCCAACGTGCTACAAAGGGGGCGTGTTTTGCAACAACGCCAGCCCCAAGCCCCTGCCTTGGGAGGACTAGGCACGAGCACGTTGCCAACTTGGGAGTGAAGGTGCGTTTTTGGCAACAACTTGGCAACTTGACCTTACCTTCTTTGAGGAAGCATAACTTGAGCTAGGAAAGTCCAAATGAGGTGATTCCAGTGGCATTAGAAAGAAGACATCAAGAGCTTTCCAATGATGTATAATAGTCCATATT
>NC_029781.3:33699696-33702719 GCF_000817695.3 Arachis duranensis
AGAGAGCTAATTTTGGTTCATCTTGGAACTTCTCTTCTTCATTTTCTTAATCTTCAAGCATTTACCTCTTCTTCTTCATCTTTCTTTGCAATTTAGTTTAACTTTGATTGATGGCAATTGTTGTTGAAATTGGAGCTATGATTCACTAAACCCCTTTCATTAGGGGGAGGAGCTCTGTTGGTTGGAATGAATTGGTGAACCATCTTCTCTTTCTCAATTTTAGTGGTTGATCTAAAGAGGGAACTCTTGTTCTTCAAAGATTCAACCACCATCGAGAGAGGGGTTAATCTATGTGAATTGTGTGGTGAATTTGAGGAATGAGCCACATGATTCAGTTTAGAGTTCATCCTTTCATGATTCCCTTGATCAACACACTTTGGTTAGTATGTGAGATGTAACTCTCCTTGGTTGAGATTATAGGAATTGTGTGGCTGGATAGATTTGAGCTTCATCTCTTCTCATGAACAATTAGATCACGAGAGTGGCAATTGGTTATGTTGAGAGAGATTGAATCACCAAGAGATTGGGATTCAATCACCCATTTGCCATGGATCTATACCCATGATTGAGAAGGATTTGACCAACATCAATTCATGAACACTAGCATCTCTGATCCCTAATGATCTTCTCCATCATCAATTCTTATTTCTTTTACTTCTAGTTGTTTGATTACCCATAACCCAATTCCCTTTTACATTCTGTCAATTTATTATTCTTGTCATCTACATTTTGTTCTTTCAATTCTTGCCATTTACTCTTATGTTCTTTAAATTTCTGCACCCTTTAATTCCTTGCCATTTATCTTTGATGTTATTTAAGTTTCTTACAATTTAAGTTTCAGTTATTTACTTCCATTTTATTCCTATGTTCTTGTTCTTAATTGCCATTTAAATTCCTGTAATTATGTTCAAAAGTCACATTGCTCATAAAATCAAAATCATGTTCGCTTGACTAAACTTACCATTTAACTAAAGTTGCTTAATCTACCAATCCTCGTGGGATCGACCTCACTCTTAGTGAGTCTTACTACTTGATACGATCCGGTATACTTGCCGGTTATACGTGAAATATTAATTTTTACGTATCAATTACCACCTTCACATAATAACTATCATTCATGGCATCTTCAAGTGCCAAGAGAAGGAAGGGAAAGGAACCCATGGAGGAACACCCATATGATGAGAAGAGGTTTAGAAGCTTGCATCATGCATTGGAATACGGGTGGATGGTTTGATAAGGAAATCATCTATGAGTTGGGATTTCAAGTTAAGAAGAGTGAGTGCCCAGAGATCGCAGAAAAGGTAGAAAGTAGAGGATGGGAGCTCCACACTGACCCCGTCACTAAGGTGAATGCAAACCTCATAAGAGAATTTTATGCAAATGCAGTCCGGTATGATAAGAAAGATGAGTCATATACAAGCTTTGTGAGAGGAAAGATGGTGGATTTTGGCCCCATGAGTATAATGAGGGCATTGAAGCTACAGTCTATACCGTTTGAAAAAGAAAGTTATCACTCAAGGATGGATAACAACCCCAATTATGACCAGCTCTTGCGAGACCTTTATGTACCCGGAGCTGACTAGGAAAGGGACGCGGGAAATAAGCCAAAATTCATCAAGAGAACAGATCTCACTCCTAAAGCCAAGGGGTGGTTTGAGCTAGTGAAGAGATCTATCCTCCCAGCTGCAAACAACTCGGAGGTGAATCTGGAGAGAGCAACAATGGTGCATTGCATACTCAAAGGAGGAGAAATCAATGTTCATGAAATCATAGCTCAAGGCATTAGAAAGATGGCAGAGAAAAGTGACGCAAGAGGAACGTTAGGTTACCCCAGCACTATTTACCGAATATGCAAGAAAGCTGGGGTGGAGTTTGAAGATGAGGATCATGTATGGATAAAGGAAGGCATTCCAATAACTATCCGAAGGATGAATGCTGCAGCATCCCCCGTACCTCAAAAGAAGCAAAGAAAGAGTACAGGCCCTCAAGTAGTGGAAGGACAAGCCCTAGAGGGGCAAGCACCACAGACCTTGGACATGCACCAACTACAGGAAGCCATTAATGGCTTGTCTAGACTGTATTTGGAAGGCCAAGGAGCACAGAAAGAGCTTTAACTACAGATGATGGAACAGCAACAAAGTCATTGGCAACAATGGGGAGAAACATTCAACAGGATGGAACAAAGGAAAAATGAGCAACAAGAGTCCATCCAGAGGCTAATCAACATCCAAGCACATCAAGGGGCACACATACATGAGATGCATCGAAGACAAATAGAACACACAGAACTACTGGACGAGTAATGGGCATTTGCAGAAGGAGTTTACATGAGCGAGACAGGGCATCACATAAACACTCAAGCTAAGCTCGGGTATCTAGTAGGACAGCTGCCTATATTACACCCAAGAATCGCAAGGTATGAAGAAATGAAGGATGAATTAGCATGAGAAGAGAGACAAAGGGTGGAAGAGAGTCATGAATCAGTGAGGAAGGCACTTGCGGATTGGAAGCAAGCGAGATTGGCACGGCTGCGAGGAAGTGCACACAAGGACGACCAGCAAGGAAAAGAGCATGGACAGCCACAAAAGTAAAAGGTGGTGGAGTTCCTTCTTTAGTACATCTTTTCTCTATGCTTGAATAAGGAAGATCTTGTATGAAATAAAACATGCTTCCATATTAGCTTAAGCACTTTTCAATTTTGTCTTTTAAGCTTTTGATTGAAAATGGTTTATGATTCTGGTTGGAGTGTCACTGCATCTGTCATTTACTTACTTGTATGCTTGTCATTTAAATCAAATGAAAAGAGAATGAGTGTTTATGTTTCTAAAAGACCAGAGTGAAGCCCATAATGTGGAAGTGTATTCATGAATCTTTGGGGGGTAATCATAAGTTAGCTAAGTTGGTTCAACCACAAGGTTAGGATGACAACTATCTATCCTGAATACTTTACTTTTGATATACCCATGAGACTAAGATAACAACAAGATCCTAATAAGAGAAAAGGGAAAGAACAATGGAAGTGA
>NC_029781.3:33702807-33715655 GCF_000817695.3 Arachis duranensis
CCTGTGGTGTGTATGTATGGGGGAGAGACTTGGGGGAGTAAGTCCTTAGGGTTGTTTCAACACCTAGCACCTTGAACCAACTGGTTCGGGAGGGTTGGATGAAAGCTTATCTTAAAGAGTTGCCCCCTTATAGAGCACTTAGCCTGAAGAACACAAACAACCCTTGAAATAACAATAAAAGGATCAATAAATAAAGGTCTCATTAGATATAACAAAGTGAGTATGTTAGGAGATGATAAAGGTCTGAAAGCCAGCAGTGGAATGAACCTAAGTTGCTATGCATGAAACCACCATAAAATCAGTAATATGACTTCCACAAGAATGACTAATTTCTCTGGAGATTACATTCATCATTCTCTTGTTCTAGTACTTGCTTAGGGACAAGCAAGCTTTAAGTTTGGTGTTGTGATGCTAGGGCATTTTGGCCAGTTTCACTGACCTTTTCGTTACTGTTTTTAGGTAATTTCATGCATTTTCTTAGGAAATAAGTTAGTTTTGGGCAGATATTCACTCAAACCTTGATTCAAGCATACATTGTGTATTTTACATTATTTCATGAAGATTTTGCATGATTTTAATGACAAAATTGATATTGCATCCCCCATGACTTGGATTAGATCTTTGATGCACTTTACTGCTTGATTTCAGGACAAAGGAAGCAAAGAATGGGAGTAACTTGCAAGGCTAAGGAGAAAAGTGATTGCCAATAACACTCTCAAAAGCCATCAATGCCACGTTAAGGAGTCACGTTAACTAAGTTAACGTGAACTCTAACGTGGAGAAGAGAAGTTAAGCCAACGTTAGTGACACTTAACATTGTTACTAACGTTGGCAATTGCTCACAAATGGCCACGTTAGGATCCACGTTAACCTAGTTAACGTGGCCTCTAACGTTAAAGGGGGAAGAGAAGCCAACGTTAGTGACACTCAACATTGTCACTAACGTTGGCCTAAGGTGCAAAGTACCACGTTAACTCCCACGTTAACTTGGTTAACATGGGAGCTAACGTAAGAGATGAAGAGTTGTCGACAACGTTAGTGACACTCAACATTGTCACTAACGTTGAAGCAACCACACAACCCCCAAGAGCCACGTTAACTTCCCCGTTAACTTGGTTAACGTGGAATCTAACGATGAGGAATGAAGGATGGGCCAACGTTAGTGACACTCAACATTGTCACTAACGTTGGGATGGCTAAGAGTGGCCACGTTAGAAGCCACGTTAACCTAGTTAACGTGGACTCTAACGTGTGTCCTATGGGCACATTGGAACATTAGTGACAATGTTGAGTGTCACTAACGTTCTCGAAGGTTGGCAAAACCCACGTTAGAAGCCACGTTAACTAAGTTAACGTGGGCTTTAACGTGAAGCAAGAAGGGGAACACTAGAACGTTAGTGACAATGTTGAGTGTCACTAACGTTCTCGAAGGTTGGCAAAAGTCACGCAAGAAGCCACGTTAACCTAGTTAACGTGGACTTTAACGTGAGGCTAAGGGGTGTATTGGAACGTTAGTGACAATGTTAATTGTCACTAACGTTCTCAAACTTATACTTTCGCTAAATGTTAAACACCCCTGACGTCTTGAGCTAAAGTCTCTACCCACTTCACACTTTCTCTCTGCAAGTAAAGCCAAGCCCAAATGAAGAAAGGAACTGCTTCAAACTTAAGACCCAAAGGCCCAAGACTTGAAGAGCCAACTAGAAGCTGAGAAGAATAGTATATATAGGAGTAGCTTTGAATTGTTTAGGGGACGGACGGAGAGCTAGGAAATAGAACTACTCTTTGTATTTTACTTTCTCTGCACTTCTAGCTTTATCATGTATTCTCCATCTTTGATTTTGATTTCTAGAGCTATGAACAACTAAACCCCTTTCATTGGGTTAGGGAGCTCTGTTGTAATTTGATGGATCAATACTAGTTTTCATTATTCTTCTTCTATCTTTCCTCTTGATTTTACTTGAAAGCTTTCGATCTTCATCCAATTGGATAGTTATCTTGGAAAAGAAGCTATTCAAACTTGGATCTCTTCGGAACCTTGAAAGAGGAATAAAGAGATTAGCTAGAAATGCTTTCTCATGCTGGACCACATTGGGTGTTGATGGGTATGTGGCTATAACCCTCTCAACACTTGATTTGGGAAATGCATGTGGTATAATCAGTGACCATACTTCATCTCTTTTCATGAGCAATTGACCAAGGAATTGGCTATTGATCAAGATTTGAGAGATTGAACCACAAGAAATTTTTGTTCAATCACTTAAGATTGCCAAGGAGATCAATGAGTGCATTGATTGAGGAAGAGATGAGAATCAAATTGATCCGGAGAATGCAACATCTCCTGAGCCCAATGAACTCCCCATTTCTGATCTTACCCATTCTCTTTAATTTCTGCAATTTACTTTTATGAGCAATTCCCCCATTCCCAATTACAATTCCGCAATTTACTTTCAGTCATTTACTTTCCCGCCATTTTATTTTCTGCAAGTATCAACTCTATTCATGGATTCGCTCAACTAGAACATTCCTCTAATTAAAGTTGCTTGATCAATCAATCCTTGTGGGATTCGACCTCACTCTATTGTGAGTTTTTACTTGACGACAAATTCGGTACACTTGCCGAATGGAGATTTGTTGAAAAACAAGTTTTTCCCCGATCAGTGTTCCACCAAAATTCATTTAAAAGAACATTCTCACTTTTTGCATAATGCTAGCTCCAAGCAATCAGACAAATTATTCAACTACTTAACTGCTTTTTAGCTTTAATTCCACAACCTTTAGCAAGGACACAAGGTTTTACATATGGTTAATTCATTGTATCAAAGGCAGTGGCAAACAATTAAGTTTGGTGTTCCCACACCAAAATAAATCCAAAAGACACGCTCATTTTATGCATACTAACCATTCATTTAAGGGCTTGAGAAGCAAGCAACTTTTGAGAATTATGCAGGAAATTAGCCAACAATTGAAGACAATTTGCATTATGACTCAAAAGGGATACAACAGAAGGAAGAATCAAAGGGCTGCAACTTCAAAGGTTGTATCTAAACTTAATCCTTGCTGCTGTAAATTGTTTTGAATCTGGGAACCCTTATATATCTTGCTAAAGTGTTTATCTAGTTGCAAGTGGAATTGTTTGTTAAGTATGCTGATCTGCATAATGCTTGTCATCCATCACTTAGCTTTGAATTTTGTTTTGTTTCCCATATGCTTGAATAAAAGAGAAATGTTTGAATTAGAAAGTAAATATCCAACGTTGCATAAGTTAGAATGGAAGTTAATGGTGGTATATGTGTTTGATTAAATGCATAACTCATGAAATAATTGCTGCATAATGTCATTTTCATTGAAGTGTGAGCTAGCTTGCTGTCATAAAGGTTCCTATCAGTAAAGAAAAAAAATCCCTTGAGAACAAAATAAAACAGAAAGAAAAGGAAGTAGAAAAAGCCAATGTGGCAAGAAAAAGCAAAGAATAAAGGCTGGACACCAATAGCTTGGACCCTAGGACACATGCCTGTGGTGTTCTTGTACTAGGATATGCTTGGATAAGTAAATTCTAAGGGGTATTTCAAAACCTGGCCACTTAGATCAACTGATTTGGGATGGCCAATTGAAAGTCCACAATAAAGAGCAACCTAGATACAAAACATTTAGTTATCCAAAGAGATGCTGGGCATCAATGATCCTAGGAGGAGATAGTGAGCCATGTGTCTGTGGTGAAGAAATGTTGAGTAAAAATAAAGCCAAAGGCTAACTGCAACATTTGACACCAAGCATTCAAAGAATAATAAGCTTGTTAAGCAAAATAAGAAAAGAAAAGTTAGCAAGGGAGCAAGTAAAGAGTAAACCTTATAACAACAAGCTTAGTAAGCCTTTGAGGAAAAGTGTATATTATGTAACAGCAACCAATAACTGAGTTATCATTGTCTGCATAAAACTCCATGAACCAAGTTCTACTATATGCCTAATAAGGATATGTATGCTTTTTTTTCATTTCATTTTCTCTTAGTTTTGATGCTTGCTTGGGTACAAGCAAGATTTAAGTTTGGTGTTGTGATGACAAGTCATCATATACCCATTTTTTCAAGCTAATTTCACTTGTTTCACTAGTCTTTATGCACTTTCTTGCATCCTAAGTAAGTAATTTGGAATGAAAATGTATGACTTTTTTAAATCAAACAACCACCATTAAATTGATGCTAAATCATGAGGTTTGAACTAAAATTAATTGATTTTTAATGAATTATAAACCTTATGAGTTTGGAGATACTTTGATTGGTTGTTTTGGTTTCTTGTAGGTAAAGAAAGGAAGAAAAGAAGAAAAACGTGGCTTAAGAAGTGTGGCCAAAGGAAGAAAATGGTGTGGTGAAAGAAGGAGAAGTGTGGCGCAACAATGAAGGAGGAAGCAACACTGCTATCCACAAGAGCACACTGCTCTCCAAGAGAGCAACATGATAAACCAAGCCTCCAAAATATCACTGCCCTGCCCACAATAAGAGCGGAGCACAATTCTATGCCAAAGACCAAAGGAAGCAAAAATTCTGCCCTACCCTCCTCAAGAGCAATATCGGGCTTCCTCCAAGAAAAATTCAAAGGAAATTGCTCTTCTAGTGTTACCCATGGGTTTCGAACCCAAGAACAGGGAGGAAAGGAGTAGCGCTCAAGTACAAGGGAAATAAGCAAAATTTGGCTTGTTTTCAATCTCCAAGAATCGAACACAAGACCTTGGGAAAGCAAGGAACTAGGAGTTACTTTGGTGCCAAGAAAACCAAGGAAAAAGGGGGCAGTGTGTGCTTCCACTAGGTTTCGAACCTGGGACCTCACCTTTGGTTGCCTTGCTGCGCTGCCCACAAGGAGAGCAGAGCAGAACTTCTTGGCACGGGCAGCATTTCTTGGTGCATGGCCAGTGCACAAATTAGCACGGGCATGAGCACTTGGCGCGCAGCAAGCATGCACGGGAGGCAAGCACGCACGCACACTGCCCTGCTCTCCGCAAGGGCAGGGCAGCATCTTGAGCGCCCATCACACGCAGCACGAGCACGCAATGAGGCCACATGCACCATTTCCCTGCTCTGCTCTCCACAAGAGCAGAGCAGCCTCCTGGAGCTAACTTCTTCATGGGCTAAAAATTGGATTAAAAATCCTATTTAATTCATTTCTTCACCAAATCAAAAGCCCATCCAAAGTCCAAAATCCAAGAATAGAAAGTGTATAAATAGAAGATAGTTTGATGTAATTAGGACCTTCTTTTTGATTTTTGAATTTTCACATCTTTAGATTTGATTTTTCTTTGAGAGCTTGGAACTGAGATCTTAGAGAATTGGGAAGGAGAATTGATCTCTCTTCTTCCTTGTTCTTGCTTGAGCACTTTTTACTTTTCTTGCTTTGAATCTTGGGTAGAGAATTGAAGAAATTCTGTTTCAATCTCACCTTGAGATCTCTTGTTTACTTTTTCTGCATAATTCACATACTGCTTCATCTTCTCTTTAATTCTGCAATTCACTTTTCTTCTTTATGCTGCAAACTGTTCTTGTTAGATTAAGGAAGGAGTTCTACTCCTGAGATCTTGAACCCAATTTTTAATTGTTGCAACTTAAGCACTTGTTTTGCTGCAAATTAAGCACCAGTATTTCTCTGTTTACTCTTCAAGGCATTTTTACTTTTTTGTTAAGATCTAGTTCCATTGAATGAATCCTCTACTCTTCTACTTGTTGTAATTTATTTTTCCTTGATTAATTTCTGCAATCCCACATCCCTGACCCATTTAAGATTCAAGCAATTTAGATTTCTTGCATTTTAGGTTTCTGTAATTTACATTACTTGCACCTTAAGATTCAGCTCTTTTACTTTCTTGCTCTTTAATTCACTGCAATTTTCCCTTCCCCCTTTACATTTCAAGCAATTTAGCTTCTATCAATCATAAATCACTCAACCAATACTTGATTCGCTTGACTAATTCTACCACTAAACTAAAATTGCTCAATCCTTCAATCCCTGTGGGATCGTCCTCACTCATGTGAGTTATTATTACTTGATGCGACCCGGTACACTTGCCGGTGAGTTTTGTGTTGGATTGTTTTCCACACATCAATGAAAAAGAGGCAAAGAGGTTAAAAAGGGAGGCACAGTACTACACTATCATAAACAACACACTGTACAAAAGAGGTATCTCAATACCATTGTTAAAGTGCGTACCGACTTCCAACACAAAGCAAGTATTGGAGGAAGTACACAGCGGCATATGTGGCAATCATCTTGGAGCGTAAGATCTCACCAAAAAGGTACTCCGGGGGGATCCTATTGGCCAACTCTACAAAGGGAAGCTACAGAATTTGTAAAGATATGTCCACCATGTCAGAAGCATGCCAACTTTCACATCGCCCAGCCAGAAAAACTCATCAGCGTGACTTCACCCTGTCCATTTGCGAAATGGGGACTCGATCTTCTCGAACCCTTTCCACAGGGATCGGGACAAGTAAATTTCCTCATAGTAGGGGTAGACTATTTCACGAAATGGATCGAGGCAGAACCCCTAGCCAACGCCACTGCTCAAAGAATCCAAAAATTCCTATATAGGAACATCGTTACAAGGTTCGGGGTCCCATACTCCATCACCACAGACAATGGCACCCAATTCACAGATGCAGGCTTCAGAAAACTAGTGGCCGACTTCGTCGAGCATCCCCAAGCCAATGGACAAGCTGAAGCGGCCAACAAAGTCATATTGGCTGGGCTAAAACGGAGACTGCAAGAAGCAAATGGGGCTTGGGCCGACGAACTTCCACAAGTCCTATGGGCGTATCGAACAACCCCCCATTCTACTACGAACGAATCACCATTTCGATTAGCATACGGAGTGGAGGCAATAATTCTAATAGAAGTCGAAGAAGGGTCTCCCCGAGTAGTCCACTACAATGAACAAACCAACTCTCAACTTCAAAGAGAAGAGCTTGACCTACTTTCGGAAATCCAAGAAAGAGCTCGGATCAGAGAAGAAGCACTAAAGCGGCGAATGGCTTCCAGGAATAATCAAAAGGTAGTGCCAAGAGGTTTTGCTGAAAATGATTTCATCTGAATCCGAAATGATATTGGAACAACTCGACCCGGAGAAGGAAAGCTGGCAGCCAATTGGAAAGGACCATACCGAGTCATAGAAGTACTTGGGAAGGGCTACTACAGACTGTTCGAACTCGAGGGATGAGAACTCCCCAGATCATGGCACGCCTGTAACCTAAGAAGGTACTATAGTTAGGAAAGGTAAAAGATCTCATCACAAGATGCACTCTTTTTCCTGAAAAGGTTTTTTAATGAGGTGTCAAGATTGAGATTTAATCCGACATAAGGGTATGAAAAACTCCCGCCTGTATATATTTGCACTTTCTTTAAATAAAATACATTTCAGATATTCTACAAATTCCCAAAACGCATTAATCTGAAGCATTCATCGTCCGATTATAAAGCAACGGATCGAACAGAAAGTGAAGAACAGATTCACTGTACGATCTCGATATGAATGATTGACAGACAAAGGTGAAAACGCGATTCACCTAAAGGTTGATTAAACCAAGACAGAAACCACCATCTACAAATCGGCAAAGATGAACACAGAATAATGCAAGAAGTTATCGAAAGTGATCCCAAAAAGAACCTCACGAGGTCTTATGGATTGCTATATAATAACTAAAAAAGACTGGCCGACACTAAAAAGTCGGACCAAGTCAACCCAAGTTATCAGCAAATCCCTGGAAAGAGGTCTGGCCAACCCTATTAAAGAGTAATTGCTATAACTTAGAAGAGATTGACCTAACGAAGTCGGTCTCCTACAAGACAAGTTGTAAAAGTAATCCCTGAAAGAGACCTAACAAAGGTCTAAGAAAGAGGATTACAAAAACAACTTAGAAGAGAACGACCTAACGAAGTCAGTCTCCTACAAGACAAGTTGTAAAAGTAATCCCTGAAAGAGACCTAACACAGGTCCAAGAAAGAGGATTATAGAAACAACTTAGAAGAGATCGACTCCTAGAACACAAGAATAATCCCTGAAAGAGACCTGAACAAGGTCCAAGAAAGAGGATTATCAAATAACTCGACAGAGCCGGACGTGACAAAGTCAACCCGGAAATATAAAGTTACAAAAGATAAATCCCTGAACAAAGGTCCAAGAAAGAGGATTATCGAGTAACTCAACGACGTCTGACATGACGAAGTCGGCCCAAAAAAGATAAAGTTACAAAAGGTAAAACCTTAAAAGAGATCTAAACAAGATCTAAGAAAAAGGATCACCTAGTAACGAAACGGGGACCAACATGAAGAAGTCAGACTAAAGCTACAAAAAGTTATAAAAAGTAATCCCAAGGGGTTGCTTGAAAATGATCAATTGAGAAAATCAACCAACAGAGGGGAGATAACTCGACCCGAAAGACCTCGACCTCGCCACAAAAGCAATCAAAAGAGGATGGATAAAAAACAACTCTGAAAAGTCCAGGTAAATGCTAAAGAAAGCTGCAAGCAAGCATATCGCAGTTACCATAAAACAAAGACTCAACAGGCCGCTTGAAGCCAACCCTAAGAGCAAGAGAAACCATTTTGTTTTTCAAAATAAAGTTGCTAAAAGTAGCAACTGGAGTATCAACAATCAATAAAAAATTATTTACAAAAAAGAGTTCAAAGCCCACAAACCGGGCTATTTACACAAATACTTAAAAAAGAATGTCAACCAAGATCTGGAGCCTTCCCAGCAGCATCAATACGGGGAGAAGGAGGGCAAGTCTGAATAGGCACAGCATCTATAGTTCCATCATCCTAGTTCAGATCTGGCAATCCAGATCAGACGTAACGGAAGGAACCGAGGAGGTCGACACTTTGACAGAAGGCACTAGGGGAGGGTCAGCATCATCATCATCCTGGTCATCAGGGACAATCTTACCATCCCTCACAACATTGTCGAGGCTGAAGAGAGTAAGGTCGGCCTCAGGAGCAATAACTCGAACCTGCTCCTTCAGGTTCTTGTAAGGAGCAGTTACATTGCCAACAAGATGACCTTGAAGCTCGGAGTAATTAGCTCAGACGTTCTCCAACTCCTCCTTCAGACACATTCCCTCCCAATAAGATTTGACATAGCTATCCTTATGCCTCAGTGCCGTGTCCTCAGCCAGCCTCACAGAGGCAGCCAAAGAGAGGGAACTCGCCTTCTCATTCGCCAGATCTTTTTCCATCTTGGCCACCTTCACTTCGAGCTCCTCTTTCAAACCTTTTATCCGATCAAACTCCTGTTTGGCCTCCTCCATAAAAGCTTTAGCGGCATGAAGAGGAAGACTTTTAGCAGTTCGATATAGAGCCGCTCCCATGTGTGCCAACTTAATACCACTTCGAGTTACATAATCAAAATGATGAAGAAGTGATACGTCATCCATAGAGAGGGCACCATAAGGACTGATTTGTTGATCTACAAACTCGATCGGATCAAAATCGGGAGCATCAAGGTTGAAAGGCTCAGTTGTTTTTTGCTTCTTACTAGAAAGAGCACCAGAAGCAGCGGCAGAAGTTTGTGGAGGATCAACCTGACGAAACTGAGGAGTAGGAATTGCTTTCCTCGGTCTGGGAGAACTCGGCATAGGAAGCCTCACGGGGGCCTGAGAAGATCCCTCTCCGACCACCTTGGCCGAGATGTTCAGAGCAGCAGTTGCCTTCTCTGCCTTTTTAAAGGCCCTCATGGGGTCATTGTTCTTTGACATCTCTGCAAATACAGAATCAGCCACAGCAAAGAGTTACAATCTCAATAAGAAGAAGGAAAAATTAAGAAACAAGTATAGAAACAAGTCAGACAATTACCCAAAATAGTTCGAACCAAGGACGGGTCATTCAAAAACCTTTTTGTATCAAGATGGGGTGGTTTCCTCCATAGATCCTCAAGAACAACAATAAAGGCACACTCAACATCATCAAGCATCTCCCAGGTATAGCGAGACACTCTCACATCCCTCTGCCACTCTAGAGGGAGAGAAGGCTCATCATTTTCATCAAGAAAAAAGGGGCGGGCCCCCTCGACAGCACGAACCTTAAAGAGGTAATTCTTGAAGTCCTTAAAGGACTCATCATACATAGCAAAAACTTTATGGCCCTTGGCGGACCTGAAGGAAACCCAATAAGCTTTCTTTTTTGAAGAACCGCCAGGCTTGGCGGAAACAAAGAAATAAAGAAAAAGAGTCTGAGAGGGTGTTACATCTAATTCTCGGCAGAAAAGTTAAAAAATTTTAATAAAACCCCAGGAATTTGGGTGAAGCTGGGATGGGGCAATATTACACGACCACAACAGGTCGGTCTCGAAAGCAGTAAAAGGAAAAGTAACGTTCAACTGACTGAAGAAGTATTCATAGGCATAGAAGAAGGGACGTTCCCTCTCAATGGAAGTCGGAAAACAAACTCTCTCATCAGAATCAAGAGCAACAAGCTCATAATACTCCTCACGGGCATTGTTACCACAAATCCTATGGCGCTTCCTCAGCTCTGTGCAAAATTCAGCATCCACAACAGAAACACACAACAAAACAAGGGAGTCCAGCCAATTGAACATCCCCTCGGGAACTCTGGAAGACATCTCTACAATGTTATTGCGAGAAGACATGAGGCCAACTAATCCTACAAGTAAGAAAAGAAGATGGGGTTACTAAAAACATCCCAGACAAAGGGAGAAAACAACTCGGTCAATACGATACAGGCGAAGAAACAAGAAAAGGAAAACCCCAAGACTCAAACCAAAGTCCTGGCGCATCCTTTGGAGGCAGTAACAAAGCAAAGTTTCCAGGCAAGACCTACAGCTTGCACCCCAGCATTTCTCAGAAATAATTCAAAACAGCAAACATTTTTCATCAAAGAAAAACACAAAAAGTCATCAAAGCACGCCAAGTAGAAATCATCAAAGATAGGAAACAACCAGAAGCAACAATAAAACCATAGAAAGCCTCGACAGAAATGCCAGGAGAATGCATAAAAGAAGGACAGGAAAAACATGTTACAATGACAAGCAAATACAAGACCACGAAAAGATTCAAACTTTCAAACATGCAACATCAAAGCTTCACCTAAAAACTGAAGACGAAGCTACGAAAGAAGCAAGAAAGCTAGTGCAAACCTGAAAGAGTTGCAAGCTTCAAAGAAATTGAAGATGGAAGACGAAATCTGGAAACGCCCTCTCACAAGAAAAAGAAAGAACGCGAACAAGAGCAATGTCGCAGGGAGAAATGCGAAACTGCAAAACTCCAGGCGAAAACAGAAGCTCCAGAAAAAACGCCAAGCGACGCCGCAACACAAGAAAGTAGAAGCGCAGACGAAAAACAGAGAGCAAAGGGAAACGGGGCAATTAATGCTAAAATTAATGAAAGCATTAAACCCTCGCACGTTCCCAAAGCGCCGATATAAAAGCGCGCGCTTTTAGAGGAAATGTTCTACATTCAAAAACTACTACAAAGGAATCGACAAGATGCTTGAGTTCAGTTTCGCCAAAGAAGGACCAAAGTCAAGGACTCGACCGCAAAAAAGAAGACCGAGCTGAAGCAGGGGCACTATTCATACCCTGGGTCGAACTGTCCGACCCGGGATGTTCGACAGACAAAGTGACCGACCTCTTCAGGTCGGGACAACCTGACCTCTTTCTTTAGAGCTCGGCCAAGTCACCAGGAAAGCCCAAAGAAGGGCCCAAATAGAGGAACACGCCCCAAATCCTAAGGTATCCCAAGCCTACAGAGAGAAGGGCGGTTCCCTTGATGATAAGATAAGATAAGCTAACTAACTTATCTTATCCACAGAAGGTCACTCCTCACCATTATAAATACGCTAGAGCACCCAGGTATAACTAATACTCTGATTCTACTCAATACCTGTTTAATAACCTTGCTAACTTAAGCATCAGAGTCCCTTGCAGGTACCCTCACCCTTGGTGACAAGGGATTAGCAGCATTCTCAATTCCACAAGTCGGACACACCAGCTCCGGCCGCTATACACCTGCCAGACACGTCGGCTCCGACCAGCACAGAAGATCTCGTCCGAGATCAACCTACAGTTTCAGGTAACCATCGGAACATAAAGTATTTATCAAAATCAATTTAATCATTCCTAATAAATTAATCTTCAATAGCGCAAACTAATAAAATATGGTTTATTTTATTATAATAGAAATTTCTTAAATTAAGTTATATATTGCTTCCATTACTAAATCTTAATTTCAAATTATATGAAATAACAATTGTAAAATTACACAAGAATATTAATTAAATCAACCCAAATATTAGTAAAACTAATTTAATTACTCTTAATTGTTCAGTTTATAAAATAAAGAGTCCAAATTAATAAAAAGTCATAACTTATTCATAATAAAAATTACTTAATTAAATTGTACAATTCTTTCTTAATTTTCAATTACTAAAATTATACAAAATATTCCATTATATAAAATTACTTAAGAATCTTAATTTGTTTAAAATGAAATTACCTCCGAATCTACTTAATTATTTCTAATAAAAATAATTTTTAAAATTATAAAGTTTAAACTTAATAAAATAAAATCACAATTTATTTATAATTATATTTTCAAAAATGCGGGATGTTACAGAAAGAATGAGGAACTGATGAGCGGATAATTTATACGCTTTTTGGCATTGTTTTTATATAGTTTTTAAGTTTAAGCTACTTTTAGGGATGTTTTCATTAGTTTTTATGTTAAATTCACATTTCTGGACTTTACTATGAGTTTTTGTGTTTTTCTGTGATTTCAGGTAAATTCTGACTGAAATTGAGGGATTTGAGCAAAACTCTGAAGAAGGCTGACAAAAGGACTGCTGATGCTGTTGGA
>NC_029781.3:33715715-33716285 GCF_000817695.3 Arachis duranensis
AATGCCAAGTACACGCTGCTGTCTGGAGTTAGACGCCAGAAAAACGTCATGATCCGGAGTTGAACGCCCAAAACACGTCATAACCCAAAGTTTGACGCCAAGAAATGCCTTAGCTCGTGGAATGATCAAGCTCAGCCCAAGCATACACCAAGTGGGCCCCGGAAGTGGATTTATGCATCAATTACTTACTCATGTAAACCCTAGTAGCTAGTCTAGTATATATAGGACATTTATCTATTGTTTTAGACATCCTGGATTGTATTTTGAATCCTGTGATCACGTTAGAGAGGGCTGGCCATTCGGCCATGCCTGAACTCTTTGCTTATGTATTTTCAACGGTGGAGTTTCTGCACACCATAGATTAAGGGTGTGGAGCTCTGCTGTACCTCAAGTATTAATGAAATTCTATCTTCTTTTATTCAAATCTCTCCTATTCTTATTCCAAGATATTCATTCGTACCCAAGAACATGATGAATGTTATGAGTCAGATTACCCTCATTATCATTCTCAACTTATGAACGCACGTGATTGACAACCACTTCCGTTCTACATGCAACAGAGCTTGAATG
>NC_029781.3:33717040-33718229 GCF_000817695.3 Arachis duranensis
ATTTTTAAGTTTGGTGTCAATTGCATGTTTTTAAAATTTTTCTTGCATTTTTTCGAAAATCTCATGCATTCATAGTGTTCTTCATGATCTTCAAGTTGTTCTTGACAAGTCTTCTTGTTTGATCTTGATGATTTCTTGTTTTGTGTCCTTTTTGTTTTTCAGGTGCATTTTTGCATTCATATTTTTCATGCATTAAAGATTTCTAAGTTTGTTGTCTTGCATGTTTTCTTTGCATCAAAAATTTTTCAAAATTATGTTCTTGATGTTCATCATGATCTTCAAAGTGTTCTTGGTGTTCATCTTGACATTCATAGCATTCTTGCATGCATCTTGTGTCTTGATCCAAAATTTTCATGTTTTGGGTCATTTTTGTGTTTTTCTTTAAAATTTTAAAAATCAAAAATATCTTTTCCTTATTTCCCTCCAAAATTTCGAAATTTTGGGTTGACTTGGTAAAAAATTTTTAAAATTAGTTGTTTCTTACAAGTCAAGTCAAAATTTCAATTTTAAAAATCATATCTTTTTCATTTTTTATAATTTTTGAAAATTTCAAAAAAATCTTTTTCAAAATATTTTCAAAAATCTTTTTCTTATCTTTTATATCTAATTTTCGAAAATTAACTAACAAGTAATGTGATTGGTTCAAAAATTTGAAGTTTGTTACTTTCTTGTTAAGAAAGGTTCAATCTTTAAAGTTCTAGAATCTTATCTTGTAGTTTCTTGTTAGTTAAGTAATTTTTTAAAAAAAAAATTTAATTTTTTTCAAAATATCTTTTTCTTAAAAATCTTTTTATCTTTTATCTTAACTTTTTCAAAAATTTTATCTTTTTCAAAATTTGATTTCAAAATATCTTATCTAACTTCTTATCTTCTTATCTTTTTCAAATTTTGATTTCAAATCTTTTTCAATCAACTAACTAACTTCTTGTTTGTTTCTTATCTTTTTCAAAACCACCTAACTACTTTTCCCTCTCTAATTTTCGAAAATTCCCCCTCTCTTTTTCAAAAATTCTTTTTAATTGTTTTAAATTTTAATTTTAAACTTATTTTATTTTTAATTTTCGAAATTCACTAACCCCTTTTTAAAAATTATTTTCGAATTCTTCTCTCTCTTCTCTTATCTTCTTCTATTTAATTATTTAATTACTAACACTTCTCTTCACCTCTCTTCATCTAAATCCGAATTCTT
>NC_029781.3:33722767-33761773 GCF_000817695.3 Arachis duranensis
GTAGACATCCAGGGCTTTCCAGCAATATATAATAGTCCATACTTTATTCGAAGAATGACGACGTAACTTGGCGTTGAACGCCAAGTACACGCTGCTGTCTGGAGTTAAACGCTAGAAAAACGTCATGATCCGGAGTTGAACGCCCAAAACACGTCATAACCTGGAGTTTAACGCCAAGATATGCCTTAGCTCGTGGAATGATTAAGCTCAGCCCAAGCATACACCAAGAGGGCCCCGGAAGGGGATTTATGCATCAATTACTTACTCATGTAAACCCTAGTAGCTAGTCTAGTATATATAGGACATTTATCTATTGTATTAGACATCCTGGATTGTATTTTGAATCCTGTGATCACGTTAGAGAGGGCTGGCCATTCGGCCATCCTGAACTCTTTGCTTATGTATTTTCAACGGTGGAGTTTCTGCACACCATAGATTAAGGGTGTGGAGCTCTGCTGTACCTCAAGTATTAATGAAATTCTATCTTCTTTTATTCAAATCTCTCTTATTCTTATTCCAAGATATTCATTCGTACCCAAGAACATGATGAATGTTATGAGTCAGATTACCCTCATTATCATCGTGTATCTCTTAGATTCCCCAACAGAATCTTCGTGGTATAAGCTAGATAGATGGCGGCATTTATGAGGGTCCGGAAAGTCTCACCTTGTCTGTGGTATTCCGAGTAGGATCCTGGGAATCCGGAAAGTCGATGGGATGTAGTCATCAGCCATGGGTGATGCCTCCAGACTGGTTAGCTGTGCGAGTGACAGCCGCACAGGATATTTCCCCGTGAGGAATGAAAGTAGCCACAGTTGATGGTGAACCCCTATACAAAGCTTGCCATGGAAAGGAGTAAGAAGGACTGAGTAGAAGGAGTAGGAGAATAGGCGTCCAAGAGCTCTACAGCATCTCCATCCGCTTATCTGAAATTCCCACCAATAAATCTGCATAAGTGTTCTATCCCTTTTATTATTTCTTCTTTTTATTATTAATTATTCGAAAACCCATAAACCATTTTTAATCTGCCTAACTGAGATTTGCAAGGTGACCATAGCTTGCTTCATACCAACAATCTCTGTGGATTCGACCCTTACTCACGTAAGGTTTATTACTTGGACGACCCAGTACACTTGCTGGTTAGTTGAACGGAGTTGTGTCCACTAGTGCCAATTTCTAAAATCCAATTACAAGAAAATAGGAATCACAATTTCGTCCACCAGGAACCCTCTTCGAAAAGATGGATGAGCACTTAGAATGAACGAGTAAGCATTTAGGAGTGCTAAGCAATAAGGATGAGGGCCAATCTGTGGGTTTGGAGGAAGACTTGGAAGAACAATATAAAGAGGTCCTTGTATCAAGTGAAACCTCAATGCAGAAGGAGGTTGTGGAGGTATGTGAGCCTAGGAGTTCACATCCACAAAGGCTAATTGAGGTGACAGAGGAACATAAAGACTCATTCCCAAAGGACTCAATAGAACATCATGTAGAAGAAAACAAGGAAGTCAATCAAGAGAGTCCACAATCAAGTGAAGCAGAGAGCTACATGGAAGAAGGATGCATTGAACCACCAACTCAAGAGGTTTTTGATGAAGCGGATACTCCAACCATCACACAACAACCAAGTCTTGATGTCAAAGAAGTGAAGGTAACTAACAAAGGCACCGAAAGAAGGGTTGTGACCAAAAGACTAGGGACCACATCTTTGAAGAAGAAAAGGTCAACCACAAGCAATCCAACCCTTTCTGCATCTACAAGCAAAGCAAATCAAGCAAACAACAAAAGAAAGCTTATTGGGAAGAGGCCAAAACAGGGGACGTCAACTTGCTCTTCTCTCTCCTTGAGGTCATTCCTCTTAACAAACTGGAAGAAGAGGAAGAAAGTTGAGAACACATGTCAAGCTAATGACATTAAAAGAGCGCTTGTTGGGAGGCAACCTAACCGTAGCTAACATTTCTTTTCTTTGCTTAGTTTATTTTCAAATAAGTTAGCATATGATTGCATTCTTAGTTTGGTGTTGCTATGCAACAAAATTTGTTTACAGTCTTTACTGGATACTTGCATCAATTCCAAGTGAAAGTCTCACACTAAGTTTGGTGTGCCACTTACCTTTCATACAAGTACCATGTGCACCATTTATTAATGAATCACATTGTCTCTGTTTTCTTTCTTGTGCCTTTGTTGTATCCTTAATTTTGCTTGCTTAAGCACATGCATTACTCACACTTCATCGTGTAAGACACTCATAACCCATCATAAATCCATCACCACTGTTTTATTTGGCGCTTACTAAGAGATCACTAGTGAAGAAATTTGCACACCAAAGAAGCACACAAGGTGCAACGCTCAACAAGGCAACGTAGCACTCACTAAGAGAGCGCTAGTGAGGAAATTTGCGCACCAAAGGAGCACGCAAGGAAAAATAAATGATGCGCTCATTTTGTGAACTAAGCATTCTCCTACGAGAAAGCATGCATCCTGACCCACTTCATATAAGGCCAAACCAAAAAAAGACCACTCCAAGTTTTGATGATTGAAATAGAAAGTGTATAAATAGGAACAAATTTGATTTAAGAATTACCTTTTTCTCTCTTTAAAATTTTCCTTTAAGAATTTTAGAGTGAGAGATAAGATCTAAGGACTTTCTTTTTGGCTTTTCTTTTAATTTTCCCTTTCGAGAGTTATAGAATTGGGATCAGATCTAAGTTTTCTTTCTGTTTTGATTCTTTCTTTTACAAATTTTATTTTCTGTTTTAGGTCTCTAACTGAGATTGAAGAACACTACTGGAATTCTTCATCTGAGAATCATCTTTTACTTTTCCTTTTTATAGTTCTAAGAATTAGAAATCTGATCTTAATTTTCTTTTCTGTTTTATTCTCTCTTCTGCAATTTCTTCTTTCTGATTTTGTTATTTCACTGAAATTCTCAATTTTTCTTTATGATTTTAGAATTGATCTAAGTTTTCTCACTGTTTTGATTCTTCTGCAGTTTTCCAATTCGGTTTTTCCACTGAGATCCTGATCTGAATCTCCTCGTCTCATAATTTTCTATTTTACTATAATTTACAATACCAGTCTTGTTCTGAATCCTAATACCCAAATCCTTTTATTCTTCAAGCAATTTAAGTTTTCTAGCACTTTAGATTTAGTAATTTAAATTTCTTGCACTTTAAGTTTTTGTCATTTACCTTTCTTGCAATTTAAGTTTCAGCTCATTTACTTTCTTGTACTTTAAGTTTCTGCAATTTACTTCTTATGCACTTTAAGATTCTGTCAATTTTCATTCTGCACTCTAGTTCAATTGCAATTTTACTTCTGTTAATCAAATTTTACCCAATTTATCAAATATTTGCTTAACTAAATTCATCACCATACTAAAATTGCTCAATCCATCAATCCCTGTGGGATCGACCTCACTCTTGTGAGTTATTACTACTTGATGCGACCCGGTACACTTGCCGGTGAGTTTGTGTGGAATCGTTTTTCCTCATCAATATACTCATTCATTTTCTTGAAGTATATACCCAAACATTATGTTTGGTGTTGTGCATACGCTATAAGTTTAATGAGAGTCAAAGTTGTTTTAAGCCTTGAATTTCATGAGAGTTAATTATGTTCTGCATCAATTTTTTTAGTAAAAGTAGAGAATAAGGTGGTCCTTATGATGGATCAATCAAAAGTGACAAAAATTTCAGTGAATTGTTACACGAACCATTTGGTGGATAACAAGTTTAGTGTGCAAGGCACCTAGGATGATGCATGAGACTCATGAGATGTACATCCTTGGATTTGAATTTAACTCTTTAAACCATATGGCCAAACACTAAGTTTGGTGTCCAGCAAGGGTACATATATGCTTGCAAGAGTCATGGTTGGTTATTAAAGCATAAGGAACACTTAGTCAAAATTCTTAAAAAAAAAGAATTTAAAAATTAGTTATTACTCTTTATTTGCTTTACCGCCATTTTTTTCAATTCATTTTGTTTTGTTATGGTCAATAGACATGTGGAAGAGGATATTGACGGAGAGGACAAGGCAAGGAAAGGCATGGCTATCCTAGAGCAAAAAGCAAGTCACATGCCTTTGGAAGTTGCTCATTAGGAAGCACAACTCTACACATTGGTTGGATAGGTGTGTCACCTAGATGACTGAACCTACATACAAAATAAGGAAGCAATCCTTGTTTTCATTCAAGCCTACATGTACACCATCCATTTTCACCATCTCAAAAGCATCCTCACCATTCATTCTTTATCAATGTTTGCTATAAATAACCCAGACTTGAACCGAGTTTCAAACTTCAAAGTTGTACCTTCCTGGATTTATAATTTCACTTTTTGTGTTCCTTTAAAGTTCAATTCATGCCGTGCCCTTTGTTTGATTAAAACCACCCTTGTCTTACTTAATTAAACATCTTACTTCACCCTTAAGCCATACTCTCATTCTGCTTTCCACAAGCTACACTAGCCACTCCTCTTCACCACTTTCTTATCTTCTATTCGAACAACTTTAGAGCAACCATGGCAGCCTCATCAAGCTCCAAAAGGAGAAAGGAAAAGGAGCCTGTTGAAGAAGAAATTTCCTATGATAAATGAAGATTCAAGTCAGTATTCCAGGAGATACAAGCTGAATGAATGAGACCTAAAGGAATACTGCCAGAGATCCCATTCCAACTTCCTGAGGATGAGTGCCAAGAGATCAAATAAAAGATTAGAAAAAGAAAATGGGAGCTCCTCACTACTCCAATCACAAGAATAAATGCTAACATAGTGAAGGAGTTCTATGCTAACACAGTGAGGAAGGATACAAGCATTGACACCTCTTACAAAAGCTATGTAAGAGGTAGAGGTTGACTTCAGTTCAAAGGCCATTAGGAAGGTTCTTAGTCTAAGAGCTACACATTTTGATGAAACTAGTTACTATGAGAGAGTAAGTGGCAACACTGATTGTGATAAGATTACCAGTGATATTTGTGTAGTTGGGGTTGACTGGGTAAGGGATTCCAATGGAATGCTAAGGTTTCTAGAAAGAGAAGACCTCACCACAGAAGCCAAAGGATGGTATGAGATCATTAGGAGATCCATCCTACATAGCATAAACACTTAAGAGGTCAACATCACGAGAGCCACTATGCTGCATTGCATCATGATAGGAGGAGAGATTAAAGTTCATGAGCTCACAGCCAATAACATCCAAAAGCTTTCTAAGAATAGTTCTCCTGAATCTTGGCTCCACTACCCTAGCACCATTCTTCATCAATGCATAAAGGCTAGGGTGGTGCTAGAAGATGTAAATCCTATTTGGTTACACCTAGGCAGGCCAATCACTCTTGAGAGAATGACATATGTCACAGCTACCCAACAACAAAGAAGACTACAAAGGAGGAGAAGAAGGGAGGAACCACAAGAAGAAGGACAACAAGAAGAAGAGCAGTAAAAGGAGCAACAAGCTCTATCACCAACCACTATAGACGTGAGTCAAATCCAGAGTGCTATTGAGGGGGCTATCTCAAAAATAGTCAGAAGATCAAGAGCAACAGAGGAGCCTTCAAATGTAGAGGATAGACCAACAGAGAAGTTTTCAAATGTAGATGATGGAACAACAGAGTGGATTTCAATCCCAAATGATGGATCATCAAAGGGAGTTACATTTGCAATTAATGAAGCAGTAAGAGCAACGCAATCAACTTCGTGAATCTATCAGTATGGTAGGTCAGAAACAAACTCAATAGAAAGAAGTTATCCACAAGTTGCTCCATAATCAAGAGCATCAAGATGAACAAATTCAAGAATCAGGTAGGTGACAAAAGGCATGCCTCCAAGCATTTGAGGAGATGAGGGTATTTCAAGTAGAAAGCTGATGCCAGGGCATTTTGGCCGGTTTCACTGACCTTTTCTTTACTGTTTTTAGGTGTTTTCATGCATTTTCTTAGGAAATAAGTTAGTTTTGGGCAGATATTCACTCAGACCTTGATTCAAGCATACATTGTGCATTTTACATTATTTCATGAGGATTTTGCATGATTTTAATGACAAAATTGTATATTGCATTACCCATGACTTGGACTAGAACTTTGATGCACCCTATTGCTTGATTTCAGGACCAAAGGAAGCAAGGAATGGGAGGTAACTTGCAAAGTTAAGGAGAAAAGTAATTGCCAAAAATACTCTCAAAAGCCATCAATGCCCACGTTCAAGAGTCACGTGAACTAAGTTAATGTGAACTCTAATGTGGAGAAGAGAAGTTGAGCCAACGTTAGTGACACTTAACATTTGTCACTAACATTGGCAATTGCTCACAAATGGCCACGTTAACCTAGTTAACGTGGCCTCTAACGTTAAAGGGGGAAGAGAAGCCAACGTTAGTGACACTCAACATTGTCACTAACGTTGGCCTAAGGTGCAAAGAGCCACGTTAACTCCCACGTTAACTTGGTTAACGTGGGAGCTAACGCAAGAGATGGAGAGTTGTCGACAACGTTAGTGACACTCAGCATTGTCACTAACGTTGGAGCAACCACACAACCCCCAAGAGCCACGTTAACCTCCACGTTAACTTGGTTAACGTGGAAGCTAACGATAAGGAATGAAGAATGAGCCAACGTTAGTGACACTCAACATTGTCACTAACGTTGGGATGGCAAAGAATGGCCACGTTAGAAGCCACGTTAACCTAGTTAACATGGACTCTAACGTGAGACCTAGGGGCACACTTGAACGTTAGTGACAATGTTGAGTGTCACTAATGTTCTTGAAGGTTGGCAAAAGCCACGTTAGAAGCCACGTTAACCTAGTTAACGTGAGCTTTAACGTGAAGCAAGAAGGGGCACACTTGAACGTTAGTGACAATGTTGAGTGTCACTAACGTTCTCGAAGGCTAGCAAGGCAAAGTTAAAAGCCACGTTAACCCAGTTAACGTGAGCTTTAACGTGAGGCAAAGGGGTGCATGGCAATGTTAGTGACAATGTTAAGTGTCACTAACGTTCTCGAACTTGTATTTTCACTAAATGTTAAACACCCCTAACGTCTTGAGCTAAAGTCTCTGCCCACTTCACACTTTCTCTCTGCAAGTAAGCCAAGCCCAATTGAAGAAAGGAACTGCTTCAAGCTCAAAGATCCAGAGGCCTAAGACTTGAAGAGCTAACTAGAAGTTGAGAAGAGTAGTATATATAGGAGTAGTTTTGAAATAGAGAAGAGCTTTTGGGAGGAGCTAGGAAAGAGAACTACTCTTTGTATTTACTTTCTTGGCACTTCTAGCTTTATCATGTATTCTCCATCTTTGATTTTGATTTCTGGAGCTATGAACAACTAAACCCCTTTCATTGGGTTAGGAAGCTCTGTTGTAATTTGATGGATCAATACTAATTTTCTTATTCTTCTTCTATCTTTCCTTTTGATTTTACTTGAAAGCTTTCGATCTTCATCCAATTGGATAGTTATCTTGGAAAATAAGCTATTCAAACATGGATCTCTTCAGATCCTTGAAAGAAGAATGAAGAGATTAGCTAGAAATACTTTCTCATGCTGGACCAAATTGAGTGTGGATGGGTATGTGGCTATAACCCTCTAAGCATTTGAGAAGAATAAGAAGAGAAGCCAGAGGGAAGGGAGTCATTGGTGAAGAAGTTTTTGAGGAAGAATACCAAGAAATGGAAGAAAACACTTCCAATGCTAATCAAGAGGGAGAGTTTTGGCTTCTTATACATTTGCAAATCCTATACATTGTGGGAGTAGCATCCTTACCCTAAATGTCAATGCAAATAACTTTGAATTAAAGCCACAACTCATCACATTGGTCCAAAACAACTGCTCCTTTGGAGGAGGACCACTTGAAGATCCAAACCAACACTTTCCCACCTTTCTAAGGATTTGTGATACTGTCAAATCTAATGATGTGCATCCTGACATCTACAAGCTGTTGCTATTTCATTCCCCCATTCCCATTTACAATTCTGCTATTTACTTTCAGTCATTTACTTTCTCGCCATTTTAATTTCTGCAATTATCAACTCTATTCTTGGATTCGCTCAACTAGATCATTCCTCTAATTAAAGTTGCTTGATCAATCAATCCCTGTGAGATTCGACCTCACTCTACTGTGAGTTTTTACTTGACGACAAATTCGGTACACTTGCCAAATGGGAATTTGTTGAGAGACAATTTTTACCCCGATCAAGTTTAATGCGCCGTTGCCGGGGATTGATTGTGCATCGACAATGATTACATTAGAGGATCACTAGATTGAGCATTTGTATTTTGGTTGATTTAATTTTCTGTTTGGTTAATTTGCTTTCCGTCTTGGTTTAATTCTTCCCCTCCCCTGTTTCTTAGTTTTTCTTTGCTATTTACAATTTAGTTCACTAACCCACTAACTGTTTGATATATTGCATCACTGACACTAACAAGTAATTCTAACAAGATACTTTATGCATTGCTTTTCTTGCTTGTACTCTGTTGGTTGTATGACAGGGAGAAGAAGCGGAGCTTCAACTTCCTTTGATTCTGAACCTGAGAGAACCTTCTTAAGATTAAGAAGGGAGGCAAAAGAAAAACGTGTAGTGGGTGCTGAAGAAGAAGAGGAACACTTGGAAGAATACTTTGAAACAACCATGGAAGACCATCGTGAGGAAGAGGTGCACAACCATGATGGAGGAGGTAGAGCAAATCCTGGTGGGGAAGATAGAAGAGTCTTGGGCTCTTACATTAACCCAAACCCAGGGAACTGCGGAAGTAGCATCCAAAAACCAACCATCCATGCCAACAACTTTGAACTAAAACCACAGCTCATCACCCTTGTTGAGAACAATTGCTCGTTCGGAGGAGATGTCCAAGAAGACCCCAACCAACACTTAAACACCTTCCTGAGAATATGTGACACAGTGAAGTCCAATGGTGTTCAACCAGACGCCTATAGACTGTTGTTGTTCCCATTCTCTCTCAGAGACAAGGCAACCAAGTGGTTGGAGTCTTTTCCAAAGGAGAGCTTGACAACTTGGGATGATGTTATGAACAAATTCTTGGCAAGATTTTACCCCCCTCAACGAGTCAATCGGTTGAGAGCTGAGGTCCAAACTTTCAGGCAACAAGATGGTGAGACTCTATATGAAGCATGGGAGAGGTTTAAAGACCTAACAAGGAGATGTCCATCTGATATGTTCAATGAATGGGTGTAGCTGCACATCTTCTATGAAGGACTGTCATATGAATCAAAGAAGGTTGTAGACCATTCATCCGGAGGTTCTTTGAACAAGAATAAGACCATTGAGGAAGCCATAGATGTCATTGAAATTGTAGCTGAGAATGACTACTTTTATGCTTCCGAAAAAGGGAACACTAGAGGGGTAATGGAGCTGAACAATATAGATGCTCTGCTGGCTCAAAATAAGCTCATCACCAAGCAGCTAGCTGACCTCACCAAGAAGATGGAGAGAAGTCAAGTAGCAGCAATCACCACTTCCACTCAAGAGGAAGCAAGTGAAGAGGAAGAAGGCACTCAGGAGCAAGCCAACTACATTGGGAATTCACATAGACACAACCATGATCCATACTCCAAGACCTACAACCCTAGATGGAGGAATCACTCAAACTTTGGGTGGGGGAATCAACAAGACCAAGGCCAAGTTCAGAGACGTCACAATCCCAACAACAATACAGCCCATTCCTTATTTAATGACCAAATCTCTAAAATTGAAACCCTGCTTGAGAGCATATGCAGAGACATCCAAGATAGTAAAGCATTCCGAGAGGAAGTGCAGTCAAATATGCAGAACCAAGATGCTACCATTGAGAAGCTTGAAACACAAGTTGGTTACCGATTCAATCGGACTTCTGGCAACAACAGAAGTAAAAAGGAGGAGTGTCAAGCTATCACTCTAAGGAGTAGGAAGGAACTGAAGGGATTTGACCAGAAAAAACTAGAAGAAGAGTCAATTGACGAAGGAGAAAGGCAAGATGGAGATCAGAGCCCAACTTCTAAAAGTCAAAAAGAAGAAGGGAAGCTGAAGCCGGATGTCCCGAGAGTTCCATACCCTCAGCAATTGAAGAAAAAGGGGGATGACAACCAATTTTTGAGATTTTTAGAAATCTTCAAAAAGCTACAAATCAACATACCCTTTGCTGAAGCAATAGAACAAATGCCTCTTTATGCCAAGTTTTTAAAGGAGCTCATGACTAAGAAGAGAAGCTGAAAGAACAACAAAACTGTGATACTGACCGAAGAATGCAGTGCTATCATTCAGCACAAATTACCCCAGAAATTGAAGGATCCAGGGAGTTTTCAGATCCCTTGTGTCATAGGTGAGATCATGGTGGAGAAGGCTCTTTGTGACCTAGGAGCCAACATCAATTTCATGTCAGTAGCTATGATGAGGAAGATGAAGATCGAAGAGGCTAAACCAACAAAGATAGCCCTACAATTGGCAGACCGATCATTCAAGTTCCCTCACGGCATAGTAGAGAATTTGTTGGTAAAGGTGGGAGAGTTCATATTCCCAGCAGATTTTGTGGTCCTGGATATACAAGAGGAACCCAAGGCTTCTATTATCCTGGGGAGGCCCTTCTTGGCCACTGCAGGAGCTGTCATTGACGTCCAAAAAGGTGACCTCACCTTGAGATTACACAATGAAGAGATGACCTTCAACGTATTCAAGGCCATGAGTTACCCACCAGAGCAATTCGGGGAATGCATGAGGTTAGATGCGCTTGAGGAAGAAGTACATGAGGACTTTGAGGAAGAAGAACCTGAAGAGCCAGAGAGGGTAGTAGGGGAGGAATATGAATCAAGTGAAGAGGTTGCAGCAACAGAAATTCATACACAAGAAGCGCCCAAGGTGGAAAATCAAAAGTCAGAGGCACCAAAGCTTGAGCTCAAAGCACTGCCACCTACTCTCAAATATGCATATTTGGGGAAAAACGGAAGTTACCCAGTAATCATAAGCTTATCCCTCAACCAGGATCAAGAGGATGAACTACTCCAAGTACTGCGGAGGCACAAGAATGCCATTGGATGGACTCTTGCTGACCTGAAAGGAATAAGCTCAGCCATATGCATGCACAAGATACTGCTAGAAGAAGATTCCAGACTATTCATTCAATCTCAAAGGAGACTGAACACAATTATGAAAGAGGTGGTGCAGAAAGAGGTTATGAAGTTATGGCAGGGAGGGGTGATATACCCTATCTCAGACAGCCCATGGGTCAGCCCTATACATGTTGTCCCAAAGAAGGGAGGAATAACTGTAGTTCCGAATGAGAGGAACGAATTAATTCCTACAAGGACCGTCACTGGATGGCGGATGTGCATAGACTACAAAAAACTCAATGAAGCTACACGAAAATATCATTTCCCGCTTCCATTCCTGGACCAGATGTTGGAACGACTTGCAGGCCATGCATTTTATTGTTTTCTCGATGGCTATTCAGGATATAACCAAATAGTGGTTGATCCTAGAGACCAAGAGAAAACCTCCTTCATAAGCCCATATAGAGTGTTTGCTTATAGGCGCATGCCATTTGGGCTATGTAATGCACCTGCAACGTTCCAACGCTGCATGCTTTCTATCATCTCAGACATGATAGAGAAATTCATTGAAGTTTTTATGGATGATTTTTCAGTATTTGGAGATTCTTTTCCTAGTTGCCTACATCACCTAGCCCTAGTATTGAAGAGATGTCAAGAGACCAATCTGGTTTTGAACTGGGAAAAATGTCACTTCATGGTGACAGGAGGAATAGTCCTTGGTCATAAGGTTTCTAACCAGGGTATTGAGGTGGACAGAGCTAAAGTGGAAATTATTGAAAAACTTCCTCCACCCAGTGATGTCAAGGCAATTAGGAGCTTTTTAGGGCATGCAGGTTTTTACAGAAGGTTTATTAAGGATTTTCCAAAGATAGCAAAGCTCTTAAGCAATCTCCTTGTAGCTGACACACCATTTGTCTTCGATGAAACATGCATGTTGGCTTTTGAGAACTTGAAAATGAGGCTATCCTCTGCACCTATCATCTCCCCACCTGATTGGAACTTACCTTTTGAACTAATGTGTGATGCATCTGATTATGCAATTGAGTGGAGAACAAGGTAGCAGATCACCTCTCCAGAATCCCTCAGGATGAAGGTGGGGGACATGATACTCAAGTGAACGAGCTCTTCCCTGATGTGCAGTTGTTGATAGTTCACAAGGCTCCATGGTTTGCAGACATAGCCAACTTTAAGGCAACTGGGGCTTTACCACCAGAGATACATAAACATCAAAAAAGAAAGCTCATGAATGATGCAAAATAATTTGTCTGGGATGAGCCATATCTCTTCAAGAAGTGTTCAGATGAAGTCCTCAGAAGATGTGTTTCGGAAGAAGAAGGACGAGAGGTGCTATGGAATTGCCACAGCTCAAGTTATGGAGGCCACTTTGGAGGGGACAGAACTGCAGCAAAGGTACTACAAAGTGGGTTCTTTTGGCCAACCCTTTTCAAGGACGCCAAAGAACTGGTAAAAAGTTGCAACGAATACCAAAGAGCGGGAAATTTGCCCAAAAGAAATGCCATGCCACAAAATTTCATTCTAGAGCTGGAACTGTTTGATGTGTGGGGAATAGATTTCATGGGGCCATTTCTAACTTCATATGCAAACAAGTACATCTTAGTAGCTGTGGATTATGTCTCCAAGTGGGTGGAGGCAATTGCAACTCCAACAAATGATAACAAGGTGGTTATGAACTTCCTCAGGAAGAATATCTTTAGCCGGTTTGGAGTCCCAAGAGCCCTCATCAATGATGGAAGGAACCATTTTTGTAACAGACCATTAGAGGCTCTTCTCCTACGATATGGGGTAAAACACAAGGTAGCCACAACTTACCACCCCTAACGTCTTGAGCTAAAGTCTCTGCCCACTTCACACTTTCTCTCTGCAAGTAAGCCAAGCCCAATTGAAGAAAGGAACTGTTTCAAGCTCAAAGATCCAGAGGCCCAAGACTTGAAGAGCTAACTAGAAGCTGAGAAGAGTAGTATATATAGGAGTAGTTTTGAAATAGAGAAGAGCTTTTGGGAGGAGCTAGGAAAGAGAATTACTCTTTGTATTTACTTTATTGGCACTTCTAGCTTTATCATGTATTCTCCATCTTTGATTTTGATTTCTAAAGCTATGAACAACTAAACCCCTTTCATTGGGTTAGGGAGCTCTGTTGTAATTTGATGGATCAATACTAGTTTTTATTATTCTTCTTCTATCTTTCAGATCCTTGAAAGAGGAATAAAGAGATTAGCTAGAAATGCTTTCTCATGCTGGACCAAATTGAGTGTGGATGGGTATGTGGCTATAACCCTCTAAGCATTTGATTTGGGAAGTGCATGTGGTATAATCAGTGACCACACTTCATCTCTTCTCATGAGCAATTGACCAAGGAATTGGCTATTGATTAAGAGTTGAGAGATTGAATTGCAAGAAATTGTGATTCAATCACTTAAGATTGCCAAGGAGATCAATGAGTGCATTGATTGAGGAAGAGATGAAAATGAAATTGATCCGGAGAATGCAACATCTCCTAAGCCCAATGAACTCCCCATTTCTGATCTTACCCATTCTTTTTATTTTCTGCAATTTACTTTTATGAGCATTTCCCCCATTCCCATTTACAATTCTGCTATTTACTTTCAGTCATTTACTTTCTCGCCATTTTAATTTCTGCAATTATCAACTCTATTCATGGATTCGCTCAACTAGATCATTCCTCTAATTAAAGTTGCTTGATCAATCAATCCCTGTGGGATTCGACCTCACTCTATTGTGAGTTTTTACTTGACGACAAATTTGGTACATTTGTCGAATGGGAATTTGTTGAGAGACAAGTTTTACCCCGATCAAAAACTACTTCAACAGAGCAAGATATGACATAAACACTCAAAGTAAGCGCAATTACCTGGTTGGATATCTACCTCTACTGAACTCAGAAATCAAGAGATATAAAGAAGTTCATGATGAAATAACCTCCCTCGGAACAGAAAGAGCAAGGCAAGGTGATGAGATTCTGAAGAAAACAATGGAAGAATGGAGGAGGTCAAGAAGAGAATGTTCAAGGAGAAGAGAAACCAACAATTCACAGGAAAAGACTGGGCAAAAAATTTGGATGATGCTCTATGGGCATATAGAATCGCATTCAAAACCCCAATTAGGAAGTCACCATTTAAGCTAATCTATAGCAAATCCTATCACCTTCCTATGGAGCTCAAACACAAAGCTTTATAGGCCACTAAGCCCCTCAATTTTGACTCTCAAGTAGCAGGGGTGAAAAGGTTACGGCAACTTAATGAGTTGGATGAATTCAGATTGGAAGCTTATGAGAATTCTAAGACATACAAGGAGAGAGCTAAAAGATGGCATGACAAGAAAATTTCTAGAAGAGAATTTGAGCTAGGACAACAAGTGCTACTGTATAACTCTAGGCTCAAGAATTTACCTGGCAATCATAAGTCCAAATGGACTGGCCCCTATCTGGTGACTAAGGTCTTTCCACAAGGAAGCCTTGAACTCTTGAATGAAGCTACAAAGGACACATTCACAGTAAATGGTCACAGAGTGAAGCATTACCTGGGAGGGCATTGGAACAAGGAGGAGAGCATTCATGAACTGAGATAAACGAGAATAGAGGACGTCAAGCTAGTGATGATAAAGAAGCGCTTGTTGGGAGGTAACCCAACCAGAGGTAACATTCTCTTTCTAGTTATTTTCGTGTATTGTAAGGAGTTAAGTTTGGTGTTGCACACAAAAATGAGTATAAAAAGGGTGAATGTGAGATTTTAAGTTTGGTATTCTACCATGGATTTCATGAAAACACATTCTAACCCTCCAAAAAGCATCATGAGTCATAAACTCGAAAACAATCATGGAAATTACTTAACAATGGTTAAACTTTTAGTTCATAGCTAGCTTACTTAAATAAAAGCATAATGTTTCATGTATATAGTCACTTTGCTACATAATATACATCGGCAAGGAACTAAGTTTGGTGTTCACACACCAAAGTAAGTTCAAAAGCCTACAAACATTCATGCATGCTAACTATTCATACCTTGGGTCGAGCTGTACGACCCAGGCAGACTAAAAACACAAGTGACCGACCTCTTCAGGTTTGGTCGCACTGACCTCTTCTCAAAAAGCTTAGCCAAATCGCCAGAAGGGCCCAAAGCATGCCCAAAACGAAGCAACACAACCCAAATCTAAAGGTGGCAAGAGCCTAGAAAGGATAAGACGGTTCCCCTAAAGAGATAAGATGACTTCACTTACAAATAAGATAAGATAACAATCTTATCTCCAAGGAAGATCACTCCACAATACTATAAATACACTGGAGCACCCAGGTATAACTCATTCTATGATTCTACACAAAATTCTACCTAAAGCACGTGCTAACTTAATCATCGGTGTCTCTTTCAGGTATCACCACCTTCGGGTGATCAAGGATCAGCAGCACCACCAAGTCCAACAAGTCAGACACGACAGCTACGGCCACAATAGCAGATATCATCCAAGATCTACCTTCAGTTTCAGGTAACCCTCGGAACATTGGCGCCATTGCCGAGGAACCTGGAAGTCACTCCATCATCATGGCGGACAACCTTGACAACGACCACGATTCTGATTTGGAAAATAGAACACCGGATAAGAATGCAGACATCACACCAAAGGATAATACTCAACCAAACGGAGACAAACATTCTCCAAATGAAGAAATTTTAGATGCTCCACGAGAACAGCAGGATCGTCTCAAGCAGCACGAATAGGAGTCCGAACACCAGCGCGAAGCTGAAAAAAACCTCCAGAGAGAAACTAGGCGATGTCGAGAGTTAGAAGACAAGCTCCTAAAACTCGAAGCCGACCTTAAAACCAAAACTATTCAGTCCGGTCACGATGACAGCTCCCACAAGGATTAAGATCCCTTCACCAAGGAGATCATGAAAACTAAAGTTCCAAAGGATTTTAAAGCTCCCGACATGACTCCATACGATGGTACCTCTGATCCAAGCCATCATCTCAGCAACTTCAAAAGCAGAATGCATCTCACCAACGCCTCAGACGCTATTCAATGCAAAGCCTTCCTGATGAGGGAAAAACGATTCCACACAAACTCACCGGTAAGTGTACCAGGTCGTATCAAATAGTAATTACTCATGAGAGTGAGGTTGATCCCACGAAAATTGATGGATTGAGCAATTTTAGTTAGATGATGAATTTAGTCAAGCAAATAGTTGATAATTTGAGTGAATTTTGATTAACAGAAGCTAAATTCCATGTAAATGAAAAGGAGAGAGGAAATTGATAGAATCTAAAATGCAGAAAGGGTAAGTTGCAAGTAATTTAAAGAACAAGAAAGTAAAAGAACTGAAACTTAAATTGCAAGAAAAGTAAATTACAGAAGCTTAAAGTGCAAGAAATGTAAATTTGCTGAATCTAAATTGTTGAGAATTGTAAATTACTTGAAGAGTAAAAGGATTTGGGTACTGGTATTCAGAATTTAACAAGAAATTGCAAGTTAAAGAATATGAGAGAGCTCTGAGATGAAGAAATTCAACTCAGTAGCCAACAGAATTGTAAAATTTCTTGAAGAATAAAAAATAGCAAGAAAAATTGAATCACTAATGAAATCCTAAGGAGGAATTGAAGATCGAAGAAAAGAAATGAGATTAGAAAGTAGATCTAGATCTCAATTACTCTCTTGATCAAACAAAAAAGTATTTGCAGAAGAAGAAAATGAAAATAGAAAACTAAACTCATATCCAATTCTAAGAACAATTGAGACGAAGAGTGAAAGATGATTCCTAGATTTAGAATCAATGGAGCTCTTCAATTTCAATTCAAAATCCAAGAACAGAAGTAGAAGTAGCAGAAGAAAAGAAAATGAAAACAAAAAGCTAGATCCAATTCCCAAATCCCAAATTCAAAGACAAATTAAAAGTGAAAACTAAAAATGAGCTCAAAAGGGTCCTTTACAAATTGAATTAATCCTATTTATACACTTTCTATTTTTGGTCTTCAAAGCTTGGAGTGGGCCTTTTGGTTTTTGGATTTGAAGAGAGATCGGTCCGGTTGGCCTTGGTTCAATTGAGTTGGAGGCATGGGTCAGCTCCCAGGGGAGCACTTCGTTTGGTATAGTGAACATAGCGTTCACTCTTTGTTGGTGAGCCTTGGTTGCAATTGCTCCTTGGCCTAACGTTCACTTTGTCAACGTTCTGCTCCCTTAGTGAGTGCTATTCCTTGGGTTCCTTTGCTTTCCTTGGCTAAGAGTGTCACACAAAAAGTGAAGAAAATGAGCGCTACGTTCAGTCTTGTGAGCGCTATTCCTTGGCATGGATTGGTTCCCTCTTCGAGCCATGGTTCTCCCATTGCGCAGAGCTTTGTTTTTCTTGATGAGGCGCGAAAAAGTGAGTAAAAGAGAGTGCTACGCTTGAATGTTTGAGCGCTACTCCTAGCCTTTGCTTACACCTTTGGAGCGCTCCTTTTGTTGCTTGGCCATGTGTGCCTTGCTTTCAAGCCTTGTCAATCCACGAAGAAGGTAGAGAATGTCAGCGTAGCACTCACAATTCCAAACGCTACCCTTTGCTTGTTTTGGTTCTAAGCCTTGTGTCACGAAAAAGTGAAAGAAAAGGAGCGCTACATTCAATGTTTTGAATGCTGGCCTTGGCTTGCCTTGGTTGAGCGCCACGCTTTATTTTCATGGGCCACGCTTTTCAAAGCATGGCTTAAGGTCCAAAGCGTGCCCAAACTTTAAAAGTGTGGCAAAATTTCCTTTTTCCACCATTTCTTCACCTACAGGCAACCAAACAACTAATCAAAGTCGCACCAAAATTACTAGATCTTTGCATCATTAATAAAATCAATTAATTCTAGCATAAAACCTATGATTTTGTGTAAAATAGATGATGTTTGATTGATTCACATAATCATGAAAATCCAGTCCAATTACTTACTTATGGTGCAAGAAAGTGCATAAAACCCAATGAAACTAATGAAAAATGCTTGTAAAACTAGTATAAGATGACTTGTCATCACAACTCCAAACTTTAAACTTCCTTGTCCCCAAGCAAACACTAAACATCAGAAGGAATGAAATGAAACAGAGAAGCATACATGTCCTTATTTAGCAGATAATAGAATTTGAACCATGGGGTTTTATGCAGATAAACATGTAGCTCACTTATTCCTTGTTGATAGATAAGAGATATTTCTTTGAGGATTCACTAAAGTTGCTATCATAATGCCTTGCTTTTTTATTGATCCCTTTTTGGTTTTTCCTTCTTTCTTTTGCTTAGAAAGCTTATTTCTTAATGATAACTCAGTGTCAAGTGTTGCAGCAGCCTTTTGGCTCAATTTTGCTCAACACTCCTTCACTACAGACACTTGGCTCACAAATTCTCTTAGGAACATTGATGTCCAGCATCTCTTTGGATCACTAAATGCTTTCTAGCTAGGTTTCTCTTGATGATGGACTTTCGGTTGGTAATCCTGGATTAGTTAATCCAAGTTACCAAGTTTTAAAAGACTCCACAGAACCTAATTTCCCAAGCATATCCTAGTTCAAAAAAAACACCACAGACATATGTCCTAAGGTCCAAGCTATTGGTGTCTAGCCGTATTGTTTGATACTTTGCCAATTCTTGGCTTTTCTTTTCTTTTTCTTTCTTTCTTTGCGTTATTTCTCAAGGAATGTTTCATTTATGAAAGGTTCTATGACAGCAACCAAGTTCACACTACAAAGAACACTCTATTATGCAGCTTTTATTATTGAGCTTTCCATTTAAATCAAACAATCACCACCATAAGTTTCATTTTAATTCCTACAACATTGAACAATCACTTCCTTTTTTCAAACACTTTCTCTTATTCATGTATGGGAAACAAGATAGAATTTAGCAATTGAATGATAACAAGCATACTGTAATTCCTAATAAGAAAACTACTCAAGATATGAGAGTACAGAATATAAAATATTTGGAGGTATATCATGTTTCAGATATGCATCATCCTTATTTGATTGAAACTATAAAAAAACTCCACCATCTCTAGTTGTTGTGCTCTGTTCCTCTACTGAATTCTCCTTTCTTTTTCTTCCTCTTCTTGCTTGCTTCTTGGGATTCTTCAACAGGGCACCTACGATCCCAAATTTGGTCTACTTGACCCGAGAGTCCAGCTGTCTCCAATCCATGCTACATGTGTGCTATATTCTTTTTGACTTGTGCTATCTACTGCTCCATAAATTATGGGCATTGGGCAAATGACTTGATATCTTGGATCAACGTTGGCATGCCATGGACTACATAGTCCAACTTTGCTTGAGTTTGCATATCATACTCCATTCTGTCCACATTCCTATGCTCTCCAATAGTATGATATATATTCTTCCATTGATTGAGATTTTGAGTGTACTCCCCATACTTGGCTTGGTGTAGGGACAATCTATTAAATAATTCTTGAAACTTTGTGGATTGTTCCCTTTTCCCTGTAAGAT
This sequence comes from Arachis duranensis, assembly GCF_000817695.3. Classification (NCBI taxonomy): domain Eukaryota; kingdom Viridiplantae; phylum Streptophyta; class Magnoliopsida; order Fabales; family Fabaceae; genus Arachis; species Arachis duranensis. Next base: position 33,742,260 of record NC_029781.3, read on the forward strand.
TTTAGCTTAAAACTCTGTTTGTTGCTCCAACATTTTGAGTTGGAAGCTTTCTTGCTTCTCCATCATCTGCTGTTGCCAATGCTCTTATTGCTCTTGGGCTTTTAAGTATTGCTCTTGTTGCCTCAAGTAGTGCTCCTGTTGTTGCTCTTGTGCTCTCATGTGCTATTGAGACATTTCTTCAATGGCTCTTTGCATTTGGCTCAGATCCATTGCACCAGGAGCTTGTTCCCCCTCAACTTGTGGTCTTCTCCTTCTTCCTTGAGCTCTCCTTTCTTGCTGATTGTCAGTGTCATCAGTGAAAGCCTCCATGCTTTGCTTAGTGACTCCTCTGCTTTACTTTACCTTCTCAGTATTTTCATCCTCAAAGATCACTCCTGCTCTTTTGCACAGCCTCAGAATAGTTCTTGGGTGACCAAGTCTACTTGATTTACCAGTGTCTTCAGCTATCTCTTGAATGCTATCTACTATGAGCTGAGGTACATTGACTTCTCCTCCCTTATGTATGCAATAGGTCAGAATTGCTCTCTTGATAGTAACCTCAGATGTATTTGCAGTAGGGAGGATGGATCTTCTCACTATCTCATACCAACCTTTGGCTTCTGGTTTGAGATCCACTCACTTCAAGTGGCTTGGACTTCCTTTTGAGTCCTTTTCCCAATCTTTGCCTTCAAAGCATATACCACTTAATATCTCATCAAGATCACTTTCACCATGCATTCTGTCATCAAAGCTGGGTTCTCCATAGGTTATCATCCTTATCTACAGTACTCTCATAATGGACGATGGGCTAAAATCTACCTCAACCCTGCTAACATAACTTTTGTAGGGAGGGTTGTCTTTGCTTGTCCTCAAAGCATTTGCATAAAATTCCCTTATCATGACTGCACTGATGTTTGTGAGAGGTTCACACAAAAGCTCCCATCTCCTCTCTTCCTCTATTTTTCTCATGATAAGATATTCTCTATTTTTTAGTCTGAACCCAGTCTCTGGAATGACATTCTTTGATTCCATTAGCCTATAATACCTTGATTCATGGAATTGATACTTAAATTTCTTAGTGTCACAGGTTGGTGGTTCGGCTACTATGGGTTCCTTCTCTTTCCTTCTTCTAGAACTTGAGGAAGCCATATTTAAGAAGGAAAGATAGAAGAAGAGAAGATAGGCTTCAGTTAAGGCACAGTTGTGAGGGAAAGAATGAAGGGTAAGGTATTGCGTGGTGTCTTTAGGTGAGAGAAGAACAATGTAGGTCTTGTGGAGGATTTACACGAAGAAAGCAAAAGTGTGTGGGATGAATATATGAAGAGAACAATGGTTATGTGAGCTCAAGAAGTACTATTACATATTTGTAGCCAAGGCATGAAACAAAGCAAAGAGTTGGAGGGTTTATACGAAGAAAGCAAGGTGTGTGGCTTAAGGAATGTTGCTGCAAGTTTATAGAATGGGAGGTATTGTTGGAGGGAAGCATTGGCTCCATTATTTGGCAATGAAGGGTGAGGATTGAGCAAAATACTGTTAAGGATCCATGAAGTGGACGGTGTGCATGGGGAGATGGTTGAAGACAAGGATTGTTTCTCCATTGGGTGCATGTGGTTCGGCCTCCAAAGTGCTAAACCATGCAGATTTTGTTCTCAAGAGAGCACACTTCCCTAGGTTTGGTGAACACCAAACTTGCTTTCTTCTAAGTGACTTATATGAAATCTAATGAATATCTATCATAATTAGTATATTCATTATAAGGAACACTTTATTTGTTACCATGCTATCATAAACTCATAAAATGATGCAATGTATGGTTTATCTATTCATGAACTTGAGCCTTTGAGTGAAAAAAATTGACTTTCTTGAAATTCATAGCATATACAGACACCAAACTTAAGGTTTAGCTATATACTTCAATAGAAAGAAGGAGTATATATCCTAGAATGATTCTATGATTAATCATGCTTGAAAACCCATTTTAAAGTGCCTTTAGGCACACCAAACTTAAGAGTCAAACATATGCTCTAAAATGATATGTGCAATTATTAAATCCACTCATGAGAGGTCAAATTCATGCTAGAAAAACGATTAGTTATTGAAAATAAAGTAACAGCAAGAACATTAAATCATGGGCTGCCTCCCATGGAGCGCTCTTTTATTGTCACTAGCTTAACATTGGTCCCTTATTAGGGTGGTTGATGATTGTGGTGCATCAATTTGTATCCTCTCACTGTAAGCTTCCTTCCAGTGCCTTGATGTTCAATCTCTGTATGCTCCAGTGAGAGTATCCTGTTGATAGTGTAGTAATCATCAGCTTGTTTATCTCTCCCCAACTGTTGGTAAATCAGCCGTACTTTATCTCCCTTTGAAAATCCTTCAGTTGGTATCTTCTTATTCTTCCACCCTTTTGGAACTCTTTTCTTACTCCTCTTTTCTTTCTTCACTTGTCCTGCTTTTTCTGCCACAGGTTTTATGTTAGGAACCTCCTTCTCAATAATCACCTCTTCAATCCCTTCCTGCCTTTTCTTCTCAACCTTCACATATTCCTTACCCTCTTTTACTTCTCCAATCTTCATCTCTTGCTCTACAGGTGAGCTAATGATCTCTTCATTGAGTTTTTCTTTCCACTGTAGATCTTCTTTTTCAACCCTCATGTAGCTTTTCTCCTTAACAGTTGGTTGTACTTCTTGGAAGACATTCAAAATAATCTTCTCATCATTTACCCTCAGAGTCAATTCTCCTCGTTCCACATCAATAATGGCCCGTGTTGTGGCCAAGAAAGGACTTCCCAACATCAAAGAGTCATTCTCCTCTTCTCCTAAGTTTAGGATTACAAAGTCTGCAGGAAATATGAATTTTCCCACTCTAACCAGGAGATTTTCAATCACCCCCTTAGGGATTACCAGAGATCTATCCACTAGCTCTAATGACACCTGTGTAGACTTTGCTTCTTTTATAGATAGCCTTCTCATTATAGACAGAGGCATGAGGTTAATACTGGAGCCCAAATCACACAGTGCCTTATCAATGACTGTGCTACCAATGGTACAAGGCAAGTAAAAGCTCCCAGAATCCTTGAGTTTTGGTGGGATGCCTTCTTGGATCGCTGCACTACATTCCTGGGTTAGGATCACTATCTCTTTCTCATTCCAGCTCCTTTTCTTGTAGATAAGATCTTTTAGAAATTTTGCATATAGAGGCGTTTGTTCTAGAGCTTCAGCAAGTGGAATATTAATCTCTAGCATAAGTCTTCACTAACTTCCTCTGTTCTTGTGATGGCTCCTCCATGATTTTCTTCCCTCTCTTTGAAGTTTGAGGTTCCTATTTTTCCTTGAGCCTTTCTTGGTTCTTTTGTTCAATTATCGCTTACTCTTTACTGTTGGTCTTGTCATCCTCTATTGGCTTCTTGGTGGCCTCTTTGTCATTCACCAAAGTTCTTCCAGTCCTCAATTGGATTGACTTGCATTCTTCTTTAGGATTAGAGATGGTATCACTTGGGAGTGAACTGGTTGGTCTTTCAATTACTGCTTGCATGGACAGTTGTCCAATCTACCTTTCTAAGTTTCTCATTGAGGCTTCATGGTTCTTGCTGGTTATCTCTTGATGCTTCATCATCTTTTCCATCAGTATCTCCAAGCTAGAGATTCTTTGGGAGTCTTGAGGTGGTTGTGGTTGATTATGGGATGTTGTGGGTGGATGAAAGTTGTTTTGGTTAGTGGATGGGTTATTGGATGGATAACAGTTGGGTTAGGGTTGGTTATTTTGTGGTTTTCTATATTGGTTTTGGTTAGTATTTTGATGGTTTTGATGGTTTGTGTTTATGGAGTTATTTTGGTTTGAGTTTCTTTGCCATGATAGTTGGTTTTGATTGTCTCCCCATCTCAGGTTTGGGTGGTTTCTATAGGAAGAGTTATAAGTATCTCCATGAAAGTCATTTGATCCAGAAACCTTGGTTGTGCACTGATAAACCCCAATTTTGTGGTTTATCTTGTGCTTAATATGGGGATTTTTGTCAAAATTTCTCGCACTTATTCACAAGAAATGCATGGTTTTGTGTTCACTTCCTAATATTGCTCCATAATAGAAAACATGTTTATTTTGCCTTAGAATTGCTATATTTTGATCCTCTTTATTTTCATTTGATGCCGTGACATATTTGTTGAGTGATTTCAGAATTAATAGGGTAAGAATGGCCTAGAAGAGAGAAGGAAAACATGCACAAGAGGAAGGAACATGAAAATTTAGATTTTGGGAACTGCAGCATCGATGCTCACGCACACACCACGTGCACGCGTGGATGAGGATAGCTAGAAGCGGCGTGCAAGGATGGACATATCCGCGCAGGCCAAATAATTCCAACCGACGCATACGCGCACTTGGCGCGCACGCGTGGATCACAAAAGCAATCGGCGCGCACGCACGAATGACGCACGCGGGAAGCTGCACGTGACCCCATTAAGGGAAATCGTGCCTGGCAATTTTTGAGGCTTATTAGGCCCAATTTCAAGCTGTTTCTACATGGTAAAAGAACCAAGGATTCTAGGGAGAAGGGGGTCAATCATTTTACACTAAGACACATTTTTCTAGTTTTTTGGTTCTTTGTTCTTCTAGAGAGAGAGAAATCCTATTCTCCTCTAGATCTAGTTTTAATTTGATCTTCCCTTGTGGAATTCTGAATTGGATCTTGTTAATTACTAGTTTTAATTGTTTAATTTGAATTCCTTAGTATACTTTTTGCTTAGATCTTGTGTTAGTTTATGAATTGTTGTCACTTGTCACTTTATACCCATTGCATGAATGTTGTGAATCTTGACTTGTTGATGTTACATTAATGATTTATATGCTTAATTGTGTTGTTTGAGTGATTGTGAGTTGATATTTGTTAGTGTGTATTTGTTAATTTCAATCCAATTGCAATTTGAACATGTCTTTTGTTAATGCTTACCATGTGTTTGATAAATTGTTTACCTTTATTATGGAGTAGTTCTTTTTACTCTTGGCTTAGGCCAAGGGAATTGGGTAAACTTGAGTCATTGGGTCTAATGGAATTGATGATTTGAGAGCCCTTAGTGGTCAATTTGATAGCCATTGACACTAGCCTACTACTACGTTAATTAGTAGTGAGGTTTGACCTTATGGGCTGATGTTGACCAAACCAGTTAACATACTTCAAGTATAGAAGTAGACTTAGTGGGTTTGGCTCCTCATAATTGTCAAGATATGGTTGTTAGATAAGGATAGTGACCCTAATTCTCATGCCTAGCCAAGAGTTGCTTTTATTGTTCATATTTGAAAAACCAATTTCTTAATTGTCTTGCATTAGTTGTAGCTATTGTTTAGTTGAGAGTAGAATTAAATTGAATGTTGTCTTCTTAGTTGAAATTGCTCATATCTTGCTTAGTTATTTGAATTAGTCCTTTGCACTTTAAGATTACTTTTTTGCTAAGATTTCTAGTTTACTTTCTCACTCATGACTTACAACCCCAGATTTCTAACCAATGTTGAAGCACATGTTTGCCCATTCCTTGTGATAAATCTACTACCTAAGTATCATGGGTTTCCGGGTCAAGACCCCATCCGACATCTAAAGGATTTTCAAGTTGCTTGTTCTACGGCCCGAAGGCATCGAGCCGATGAGGTGGCTATCATGGTTTTTGCCTTCCCTTTCTCTCTTGAAGCGCAAGCAAAGACATGGTTTTATTCGCTATCGGATGAGATTGCTACCAATTGGGATTTCTTGAGAAAAGAGTTTCTAGATAAATTCTTCCCACCGGAGAAGACCGACTACATCCGGAAGGAGATTTCAGGTATAATGCAAAGAGACCAAGAGAGTTTGTACGAGTATTGGTCTCGGTTCAAGAGGCTATTGGAATCTTGTCCACACCATGGAATGAACACTCACTTGCTCATTAGCTACTTCACCACAGGTCTTTGTGTGGAAGATAGAAAATTGCTCACCGCTTCTAGCGGTGGTTCCCTTTCGAAAAACAAGATGGAAGGAGAAGCTTGGAGTTTGATAAAGGATGTAGCCGAAGCTACACAACATACAAGGGTAAGAAGTAACCCTCTCAAGGGTGTGGTAGAACCGTCCCCTTCCGAATCAAGCTTAACGAAGGCACTTGGGGATATGACCACCATCCTCACGCAAATGCAAAAGGATCAAAAGAAATTCTACTCCATCCAAGCCGTCCAAGCTCCACCTCTAGTTACTCAACTTGAAGGCCCTCCTAGGATTTGTGGTTTGTGCTCAAGCACTACACATTACACCGATCAATGCCATCAAATTCAAGAGTAACATGCCCTTGTAGTGGCCAATGTGAATTACAACAACCGTCCACCCTATCCTTCTCAAGGCCAAAACCACTACCCTCATGGTGGTAATCAACAACAAGGGTGGATGGATAATGCACAAGGGAGCAATCAAAACCAAAGGTGGAACAACTCTTTTTCTCACGACAACAACAACCAATCTCCATCTCAATACCACCTCAACAACAACAACTATGAAGCCAACCAAAATCACCACAACCAAAACCAAAACAACTATACCAAGTACTAAAAACCACACCATGGATAACAAATTAACCAAGCCTCTCCACCTTCCACCAATCAAGTTGACGAGATTAGAGCCACTGTGGATAAACGGGATGAGGGCTATAAGTCTCAATTCGAGGCCATGAGTGCTCAATTGGCCAATCTTGCTGATATGATTTCGAAGATGTCTGTGTCCTCCTCCAACAATACCAACCAACCCTCAAGTTCTTCTAACCTTCCATCCCAACCCTAACCAAACCCAAAGGGCAGTCTCAACGCCATCACCCTACCGTTGGGAACTACATTGGAGGAGATACCTCCAAGGGTCTTGGAGGACATTCATGAGGAAGAAGTGATTATTGAAGCTCCACATGAAAAGAGGGAGGTAGATAAAATGCATGAGAAAGAAGGAGTAAACCTCAAGAAACCCAAGAGGAAAGCTCTAGTGGATGAGTCCATCCCTAATCCATTCCCTTCCATGCTGAAGAAAGTTAAGAAGACACCAGAATTTGATTTGAACATGCTTCAAGTGTTCAAGAAGGTTGAGGTTACCATACCACTTCTTGATGCTATTCAACAAATTCCAAAGTATGTAAAATTCTTGAAAGACTTATGCACACACAATGATAGAATAGGAGAATTGGAGACATTATCCTTGGGTAGTTCAATTTCCTCCTTGATGGAACCTATTCCAAAGAAATGTGGTGACCCTGGGCCTTGTTTGGTGTCTTGTTGTATTGGTGGATACACTTTTCATGATTGTATGTATGATCTTGGAGCTTGTGTAAGTATCATGTCGCTTTCTACTTTTGTACGGTTGAATCTAGCTCCATTAAAGAAGTCGGTTGCGAGGTTTGCCTTAGCCGATAAAAGTGTGATCACAATAACAGGAATAGCCGAAGATGTACTTGTGGCAATCCAGGATTTGATCTTTCCGGTTGACTTTTACATCCTTGAAATGCCTCCAACAGAAAATAGAAGCTCATCCTCCATTCTACTTGGTAGACCCTTCCTTAAGACCTCTAAATTCAAGTTAGATGCCATCACCGACATATATTCCTTTAAGGTTAGAGACAAGACTATCAAGTTCAATTTAGAAGAATCCATGAAGCATCCTCCCGAAGAGCATTCCATTCTCCGATGTGATGTAATTGATGAAGTGGTAGCGAAAGTGCAAGAAGAAGACCATAACAAGTTGTGCTACCATATTGTTAAAGAGACGGATGACCAAGAGGGTGAACATGAGAAAGTTGTTGAGAATGAACTCTATGAGCTTGACGAAAAGGAACCTCAGCTTGATGCAAAGAGTGAATTAAAGCATCTCCCATCTCATTTGAAGTATGCTTTCTTAGAGGACAACCAAAAGTTTCCGGTCATTATTGCTAGTGAGCTTTCTAATGAATTAGAAGAAAAGCTCCTAGATGTTCTCAGAAAGTACAAGAAGGCAATTGGTTGGAGCTTAGCCGATATTATGGGGATTGACCCTCGCAAGTGCATGCATCGTATATTTCTCCAAGAGGGAGCTAGGCCAGTTAAGCAACCGCAAAGGAGGCTCAACCCAACCATCCTTGATGTGGTAAAGAAGGAGGTCACTAGGCTACTCGATGCGGCATCATATACCCAATTTCTGATAGTGAGTGGGTGAGCCCGGTCCAGGTTGTTCCCAAGAAATCAGGCATCACTGCGGTTACAAAGGATGATGGTGAAGTGGTTACAAAGAGAGTACAGAATGCATGGCAAGTGTGCATCGACTATAGAAGGTTGAATGCCGCTACAAGGAAAGACCACTACCCTTTGCCCTTTATCGACCAAATGTTGGACCGTTTAGTGGGTAAATCCCATTACTGTTTTCTTGATGGATTCACTAGTTACTTCCAGATTCACATTTCTCCTGAAGATCAGGAAAAGATCACATTCACTTGCCCTTTTGGCACCTTTGCCTACAGAAGGATGCCATCTAGACTATGTAATGCACCCGCTACTTTTCAGCGGTGCATGACCAGTGTCTTTTCTGATCTAATAGAGAATTATCTGGAAGTCTTTATGGATGACTTCAGTGTTTATGGAACTTCTTTTGATTGTTGCTTGGAGAACTTGGCTAAGGTCTTAGCTAGATGTGTTGACACTAACCTTGTCTTGAATTTTGAAAAATGTCATTTTATGGTAAGACAAGGTATAGTGTTAGGACATGTAGTATCTAGTGAAGGAGTTTTTGCAGACCTGGCCAAGGTCGATGTTATCACCTATTTATCTCACCTCTCATCTGTGAGGGAGGTCCGCTCGTTTTTAGGACATGCAGGATTCTATAGGCACTTTATCAAGGATTTCAGCAAGATTGCTTTGCCATTGTCGCGCCTACTCCAAAAAGATGTGGACTTTGAGTTTAATAGTGAATGTGTGAAAGCTTTTGAAGAGCTTAGGAGAGCTCTTAGCACGGTACCGATTGTGCGAGGCCCCAACTGGACGTTGCCATTTGAGATAATGTTCGATGCATCAAACCAAGCTATAGGTGCCGCGCTTGCACAGCGCGATGGTAAACTCCCTTATGTCATTGCATACTCTTCTAAAACACTTGATGCAGCATAATCCAGCTATACCACTACTGAAAAGGAACTCCCAGCTATTGTTCATGCTTTAGATAAATTCAGATCTTATTTGCTAGGATCAAAGATAGAGGTATACACGGATCATGCAGCTTTAAAATACTTATTGTCAAAGAATGAGTCAAAACTTAGACTTATACGTTGGATCTTGCTTTTGCAATAATTCGACATTGAGATTGGGGACCGGAGTGGATCTCAAAACTTGGTTGCGAATCATTTAAGCCGCCTTAAAAATTTAAAATCTGATCCATTTCTGATCAATGACTCATTCCCATTGGATAGCTTGCATGCTGTGTCATATAGCTTTCCTTGGTTTGCCCCAATGGCGAACTACTTGGTTGCGAAACTCTTCCCTCCCAACTTTTCTAAACACCAAAGGGATAAGTTGAGGAGTGATTCCAAATACTACATTTGGGATGACCCTCACTTGTGGAAGAGGGGAGTAGACCAAGTAATTCAAAGATGTGTTCGGAGACCGAAATCCAACCCATTCTTAAAGCTTGCCATTCGTCCGAATGTGGTGGCCACTTTGACCCACAAAGGACCACAAAAAAGGTGTTGGATTGTGGATTCTGGTGGCCAACCTTATTCAAGGATGCTAACCGGTTATGTGTGTCTTGCCATTAGTGTCAGAAGTCGGGAAACACATCCCAAAGGGATGAAATGCCTCAACAACCTATGTTGTTTTTTGAGATATTTGATGTATGGGGCATTGACTTTATGGGACCATTTCCCAACTCAAGTGGGTATCTATATATCCTGTTAGCGGTCGACTACGTGTCAAAGTGGGTAGAAGCAATACCTACCCGCCTTGACGACGCCAATACCGTTATATCTTTTATCAGAAACTATATTGTGTGCCGTTATAGGTCACCACAAGCAATCCTGAGCGACCAAGGATCCCACTTTTGTAACAGGAAAGTGGAGGCACTTCTCAAGCTATGGGGTAGTGCATAAGGTTGCCACTGCTTATCATCCGCAAACTAACGGACAAGCAGAAGTGTCCAACCGGGAGATTAAGAGAATCTTGGAGAAAGTAGTCAATCCGCAAAGGAAGGATTGGAGCATCCGGTTAGGAGATGCACTATGGGCATATAGAACGGCCTACAAGACTCCGTTAGGGATGAGTCCCTTCCGGATCGTCTATGGTAAGGCATGCCACATTCCGGTGGAAATTGAGCACAGAGCCTATTGGGTAGTAAAGCGGTACAACATGGATTTGACCCAAGCTGGAGTAGCCAGAAAATTACAGCTAGAGGAGCTCAAGTGTTTGAGGAACGAAGTGTATGAGAATGCCCGGATTTCTTTGCCATGATTGCTGGTTTTGATTGTCTCCCCATCTCAGGTTTGGGTGGTTTCTATAGGAAGAGTTATAAGTATCTCCATGAAAGTCATTTAATCCAGAACCTTGGTTGTGCACTGATAAACCCCAATTTTGTGATTTATCTTGTACTTAATTTGGAGGTTTTTGTCAATATTTCTCGCACTTATTCACAAGAAATGCATGGTTTTGTGTTCACTTCCTAATATTGCTCCATAATAGAAAACATGCTTATTTTACCTTAGAATTGCTAAATTTTGATCCTCTTTATTGCCATTCGATGCCGTGATATATTTTTTGAGTGATTTCAGAATTAATAGGGTAAGAATGGCCTAGAAGAGAGAAGGAAAGCATGCACAAGGGGAAGGAACATGAAGATTTGGATTTTGGGAACTGCAGCATCGACGCGCACACACACATCACGCGCACGCATGGATGAGGATAGTTGGAAGCGGCGCGCAAGGATGGACGCATCCGCGCAGGCCAGAGAATTCCAACCGACGCGCACGTGCACTTGGCGCGCACGCGTGGATCACAAAAGCAATCGGCGTGCACGCAAGCACGGCGCGCGCGCGGGAAGCTGCACGTGACCTTATTAAAGGAAATCGTGACTGGTGATTTCTGAGGCTCATTAAGCCCAATTTCAAGCTGTTTCTACATGGATAAAGACCCAAGGATGCTAGGGAGAAGGGGGGATCAATCATTTTACAATAAGACACATTTTACTAGTTTTTTGGTTCTTTGTTCTTCTAGAGAGAGAGAAACCTTTGTTCTCCTCTAGATCTAGTTTTAATTTGATCTTCCCTTATTAAATTATGAATTGGATCTTGTTAATTACTAGTTTTGATTTTTTTAATTTGAATTCCTTAGTATACTTTTGCTTAGATCTTGTGTTAGTTTATGAATTCTTGTCACTTGTCACCTTATACCCATTGCATGAATGTTGTGAATCTTGACTTGTTGATGTTACATTAATGATTTATATGCTTACTTGTGTTGTTTGAGTGATTGTGAGTTGATATTTGTTAGTGTGTATTTGTTAATTTCAATCCAATTGCAATTTGAACATCTCTTTTGTTAATGCTTACCATGTGTTTGATGAATTGTTTACCTTGATTATGGAGTATTTCTTTTTACTCTTGGCTTAGGCAAAGGGAATTGGGTAAACTTGAGTCATTGGGTCTAATGGAATTGATGATTTGAGAGCCCTTAGTGGTCAATTTGATAGCCATTGACACTAGCCTACTACTAGGTTAATTACAACCCCGGATTTCTAACCAATGTTGAAGCACATGTTTGCCCATTCCTTGTGAGACGACCCGAGGTTTGAATACTTCAGTTATTTTATTGGGGTTGAACTTGTGACAACCAATTCCTTTCTAAATTTGATGTGAGAGTTGTTTGTTGGTTTGGGGCTATACCTACAATGTAAATTTTTTGTGAAATTCCTTATCGACAACAATCATTGCCCTATCATGCACATATTGAACTTGTTCCTGCTGCTGATCTTCTTGGTTTTCTTCATTTTTCCCCCATGTGGGTGATCGTTGACTTGTATTCACTGCTGCAACTTGGAGGCCATCAGTCCTCTTGGCCATCATCTCCATTTGCTGCTGGATTTGTTGGTGCATCACCTTGTTTTGAGCTAAGATGGTGTCCACAACTTCCAGCTCCAATACACCCTTCCTTTGAGCTGGTTGGCCTTGCCTTTGATGACCATAGAAGTATTGGTTGTTTGTTTCAGTTTCAATGAGATTTTGAGCCTCCTCAGCTATCTTTATGAGTTGTACTGAGCCTCTAGCAGAGTAATCAAGTGCTTCTTGAGCTCTCAGTGTCAATCCTTCATAGAAGTTTTGGAGTCTATCCCATTCAGTGAATATTTCTGGTGGACACTTCCTGATTAGAGCTTTGCATCTAACCCATGCCTCGTACAATAACTCTCCATCCATCTGAGTGAATGTTTGGACCTCTGTTTTGAGTCTGATGATCCTTTGGGGAAGATAGAACTTGGCTAAGAACTTGTTCACTAGATCTTCCTAATTGTTGATGCTTTCTCTTGGAAATGACTCCAACCATTGAGTAGGTTTGTCTCTCAGGGAAAATGGAAACATCAACAATTTATAAATGTCAGGATGTACACCATTGGTTTTTACTGTGTCACATATCCTCAGAAAGTTGGATAAGTGTTGGTTTGGATCTTCAAATGGGCCTCCTCCATAGGAACAATTGTTCTGCACGAGAGTCATGAGTTGAGGCTTCAATTCAAAGTTGTTTGCATTGACATTGGGAGTAAGAATGCTACTCCCATAGTGCCTTGGATTGGGAAAAGTATAGGAAGCTAGAACCCTCCTTTGAGTCTGTTCATTGTTGTTAGCCACTCCCTCTGGTGGATTAGGAGCATTTCCTTCCATTTCCTGGTTCTCTTCCTCTAATTCCTCTCCACCAATAACTCACTTTCCTCTGGCTTCTCTTCTTATGCTTCGAAGTTTTCTCTCATCAATGTCACCAGAGGTGGAGAACACTTTCCTTGCTTCTGTCATACACACCAAACCATAAACTAATAAACACAATTCACTCTATTTCTAAAGTTATGTTGAGGTTAGTTTAAACAAAAATTCAAACAGTTAGTGTGCTTAGTAAAAAGAAAAAGAAAATGCTTAATCTAGATTATCACCCTCTTAATCATTGTCAATCTAAATCAATCCCCGGCAACGGCATCAAAAACTTGATGAGCAAAAAACGATTCCGCACAAACTCACCGGCAAGTGTACCGGGTCGCATCAAGTAGTAATTACTCATGAGAGTGAGATCGATCCCGGGTGCATGAAATTGGAAATCACAATTCTTCACAACTTCGTACAACTAACCAGCAAATGCACTGGGTCGTCCAAGTAATACCTTACGTGAGTAAAGGTCGAATCCCACGGAGATTGTTAGCTTGAAGCAAGCTATGGTTATACTGTAACTCTTAGTCAGGATATAATATCAATAATGATTCTTAGTTTTAATTGTAAAAAGTGAAAGGGCATAAAATAAATAATTGTTATGCAATATTGGAGAATATGTTGGAGTTTTGGAGATGCTTTTGTCCTCTGAATTCCTGCAACATAATGCTTTCTCACTTTCATACATGCAAGGCTCTTTCCATGGCAAGCTGTATGTAGGGCATCACTGTTGTCAATGGCTACTTCCCATCCTCTCAGTGAAAATGGTCCAAATGCTCTGACACAACACGGCTAATCATCTATTGGTTCTCAATCATGTCAGAATAGGATCCATTGTTCCTTTTGCGTCTATCACTATGCCCAACACTCGTGAGTTTGAAGCTCGTCACAGTCATCCAATCCTTGAATCCTACTTGGAATACCACAGACAAGGTTTAGACTTTCTGGATTCTCAAGAATGCTGCCAATGGATTCTAACTTATACCACGAAGATTCTGATTAAGGAATCTAAGAGATACTCATTCAATCTAATGTAGAACGGAGGTGGTTGTCAGGAACACGTTCATGGATTGAGAATGGTGATGAGTGTCACAGATCACCACCTTCTTTATATTAAAGCGCGAATGAACATTTTAGATAGGAACAAACATGCTTGAATGGAAAACAGAAATAATTGCATTAATTCATCGAGACGCTACAGAGCTCTTCACCCCCAACAATGGAGTTTAGAGACTCATGCCGTCAAAAAGTATAAAGTTCAGATCTAAAAATGTCCTGAGATACAAAATAAGTCTCTAAAAGTTGCTTAAATACTAAACTGGTAACCTAGGTTTACAGAAAATAAGTAAACTAAGATGGATAGTGCAGAAATTCACTTATGGGGCCCACTTGGTGTGTGCTGGGGCTGAGACTTAAGCTTCTCACGTGCCTGGGCTGTTTCTGAAATTAAACGCCAGGTTGTAACCTGTTTCTGGTGTTCAACTCCAATTTGCAACCTGTTTCTGGCGCTGAACGCCAGAATGCAACATGGAACTGGCGTTGAACGCCAGTTTACGTCGTGTATCTTCGCGCAAAGTATGGACTATTATATATTGCTGGAAAGCCCTGGATGTCTACTTTCAATCCCAATTGAGATCGCGCCAATTGGACTTCTGTAACTCGAAAAATCCATTCCGAGTGCAGGGAGGTCAGAATCTAACAATATCAGCAGTCCTTTTTCAGCCTGAATCAAATTTTTGCTCAGCTCCCTCAATTTCAGCCAGAAAATACCTGAAATCACAGAAAAACACACAAACATATAGTAAAATTCAGAAATATAATTTTTGCCTAAAAACTAATAAAAATATACTAAAAACTAACTAAAACACACTAAAATCTACATGAAATTACCCCCAAAAGCGTATAAAATATCCGCTCATCACAACACCAAACTTAAACTGTTGCTTGTCCCGAAGCAACTAGATAAATAAGATTGAATGGGACTAGTAGCTTTATGCTTCTGAACAGTTTTGGCATCTCACTTTATCCTTTGAAATTCAGAATGATTGGCATCCACAGGAACTCGGAATTCAGATAGTATTATTGATTCTCCTAGTGTAGTATGTTGATTCTTGAACACAGTTACTTTATGAGTCTTGTTCGTGGCCCTAAGCATTTTGTTTTCCAGTATTACCACCGGATACATAAATGCCACAGACACATAACTGGGTGAACCTTTTAGGATTGTGACTTAGCTTTGCTAAAGTCCCCAATTAGAGGTGTCCAGAGTTCTTAAGCACACTCTTTTGCCATGGATCACGACTTTAACCACTCAGTCTCAAGCTTTTCACTTGGACCTGCATGCCACAAGCACATGGTTAGGGACAGCTTGATTTAGCTGCTTAGGCCTAGATTTATTTCCTTGGGCCCTCCTATCCATTGATGCTGAAAGCCTTGGATCCTTTTCACCCTTGCCTTTTGTTTTTAAGGGTTATTGGCTTTTTCTTTTTCTTTATCCAATGATTTTTTTTCACTGCTTTTTCTTCCTTCAATAATCAATTTCATGATTTTTCAGATCATCAATAATATTTCTCTTATTCATCATTCTTTTAAGAGCCAACAATTTTAACATTCATGAAATTCAATATAAGAAATATGCACTATTCAAGCATTCATTCAGAAGACAAAAAGTATTGCCACCACATATAAATAATTAGAATTTTCCTTATTAAGAACTCGAAAAAAATTAAATTGCCTCTTTATTCTAAAAATCTACTATTTTATTCATGTTTAATGATGATGAGAAAAATAAATTATAACTTTATTGGAAATAAAATTAAAATAGATATACTAATTACTACTACTCATATATAACTTCTAAGGTAAATTCCTATAAGAACAACTATCACAGAGTTAAAGCTAAGATTAGGACTCAACAACCTTTATTTTGAAAATTGGATGTTCCTCTAGTCTGTGGGGTGCTTGGTCCTTCAAGACATAGTTTTTGACGCTTCAGTTCCTTCAAGTCATGCCTTTGCTCTTCTTGTTTCCCAAGCAGTTTGCAAAGCATGCTATTTTGATTATTCTGTTCTTCCTTTATTTGGTCCAAAGCTTCTTGCAATTTGGTAACAGATGCTTCAAGATGCTCCCAGTATTCAATTTGAGAGATTTTCGGGAGGAATTCCTGTGCTCTCCTCTTGATGGGGTCATCCTGCACTTGTTGTTTTTCCATTGATATTTTGGTGATTGGTCACTGAACTGAGATATACTCAATTATTCCCATCTTTACTCCAGCATCTTTACATAGCATAGAGATTAAGCTTGGATAAGCCAATTTGGCACCTTTGGAGTTCTTATTCGCAATTATGTAAAGTTCACACAAAATCAGCTGATGAACTTCCACTTCTCTTCCTAACATAATACAGTGGATCATCACTGCTCTTTTAATGGTGACTTCAGAGCGGTTGCTAGTGGGCAGTATAAAACGCCCAATGAAGTCTAGCCAGCCTCTGGCGACTGGTTTGAGATCTTCTCTCTTGAGTTGATTTGGGGCGCCCTTGGTGCTGGTGGTCCACCTAGTTCCAGGGAGGCATATGTCTTCTAGAATCTTGTCCAGGCCCTTATTTATTCTCATCATTCTCCTATTGAAGGAGTCTGGGTCATCTTTCAGCTGAGGTAGCTTAAAGATCTCCCTAATTTTGTCATGGTGGATGTGAACAATCTTTCCTATGACCAAGGTCCGATAGTCATAGAGGGCAGCTCCAGATATTCTCTGCCTGTCTGTTTGCCATAGATTAAAGTAGAATTCCTGAACCATGTTTCTTCCCACCTTTGTTTCAGGATTAGCTAGGATTTTCCAGTTCCTGTTTCGAATTTGCTCTAGGATCTCTGGATATTCGTCTTCTTTCAGATCGAATTTAACTTCCGGGATCACTAACCTTAGACCCATTATTTTGTAGTAATGGTCTAATGTTCTTTGGTTAAGAACTTCCCTTGATTCCAAAGAGGTTTTGGAATACTCTCTTTCTTGCCTCTTGGAGTAGTTTGTTTTCCTTTAGGAGCCATGATCTTAGTGGGTATGGTTTATTAATCACGGATAAACACACCAAACTTAGAGATTTACTTGTCCTCAAGCAAAAGAAAGGAAAGAAGAGGGATAGAAGGAGAGCTAGTATCGAATGGTGGATGAGAGGAGGGAGGCCGAATGTGGATTTAAAGGGAGGGGGTGGTTTTTTTCGAAAATTTTGAGAAAAGATAAGATAGAAGATATGATTTGTAAAAGATAAATATGATAGCAAAAAGATATAAGTTAAAATTAAAAAGTTGTGAAAGATATTTGAAACAAAAAAAGAAAAATCTAAATTTTTTTTCTGAAAAAGATTTAAGATGAATTTGAAAAGATAATTGAGTTTTGAAAAATTTTGAAAAGAAGTTATATGGGATTTGAAAAGGATTTGTGTTTATAAATTAAGATACATTTGATATTTTTGAAAAAGGGATTTTAGAAATTAGGATTAAAATTTTTGGAATTGAAGGATGAAAGTTTGTAACATGTTTATGCAAGAAATCATGAATTGAAATATGAAAATTGATAAAATGTGAAGTAAAAACGAATTTACCTCCTCCCCACAATCCTGGCGTTAAACGCCCAAACACTGCATGTTTTGGGCGTTTAATGCACATTTGTAGCCTATCCTGGGCGTTCAACGCCCAGCTATTGCTTCTAGCTGGCGTTGAACGCCAGAAATGCCTTTGTTACTGGGCGTTCAGAAATGCCCAGGACGTTGTAAATCTAGCGTTAAACGCCCAGAGGATGCTTCTTTCTAGTGTTTAACGCACAGAATATGCTTCTTTCTGGCGTTTAACACCCATTTGGCTATCTCTACTGGCATTGAACGCCCAGTAGATGCTTCTTTTGGGCGTTCAACGCCCAAAACAGCTCTTAATGGCTTTTTCGCACCAGTGAGTTTCCTTTTTTGCTATTTATCCTCTGAATCCTTTTGTAACTCTGTGAACTCAAGCAATTGCTATTTTACCTTGGAGATAATTGACATAAACCTATAAAAATCAATTAATTAACAAATAAGCTTTATAAATGGCTGGGTTGCTGGTGGACGAAATTGTGATCACATCAATGTAGTATTCTTTGTTGTTGTATGGAATCCTTATTATGGCACTTATGTGTGGACACAACTCCGTTCAACTAACCAGCAAGTGTACTGGGTCGTCCAAGTAATAAACCTTACGTGAGTAAGGGTCGATCCCACAGAGATTGTTGGTATGAAGCAAGCTATGGTCACCTTGTAAATCTCAGTTAGGCAGATAAAATTATGGAATTTAGAAAATCAAATAATAAAAAGAAATAATAAAAGGGATACTTATGCAGATTCATTGGTGGGAATTTCAGATAAGCATATGGAGATACTGTATGGCTCAGGGACGCCTACTTTCCTACTACTTCAACTCAATCCTTCTTACTCCTTTCCATGGCAAGCTATGTATAGGGGTTCACCGTTCGACGATGGCTACTTTCAATCCTCTCGGGAAAATGATCCTCTGCGGCTGTCACTCGCATGGCTAATCGTCTGGAGGCATCACACTGGCCGAAGGCTACATCCCATCCTCGCAGTGAAAACTACGCTCACGCGCTCTGTCACAGCACGGCTACTCACTGGTTGGTTCCCGCTCCTACTGGAATAGAATCCCTTGATTCTTTTGCGTCTGTCACTAACGCCCAGCACTTACGAGTCTGAAGCACGTCACAGTCATTTATTACCGGAATCCTACTCGGAATACCACAGACAAGGTTAGACTTTCCGGATTCCCAGGATCCTACTCTGTTGCATGTAGAACGGAAGTGGTTGTCAATCACGTGCGTTCATAAGTGAGAATGATAATGAGTGTCACATAATCATCACATTCATCATGTTCTTGGGTACGAATGAATATCTTGGAATAAGAATAAGAGAGATTTGAATAAAAGAAAATAGAATTGCATTAATACTTGAGGTACAGCAGAGCTCCACACCCTTAATCTATGGTGTGCAGAAACTCCACCGTTGAAAATACATAAGTAAAAGGTTCAGGCATGGCCGAATGGCCAGCCCCCATGATCTGAGAACTAATCGTCCAAAGATATCTAATACACTAGTAAAAAGTCCTATTTATAATAAACTAGCTACTAGGGTTTATATGAGTAAGTAATTGATGCATAAATCCACTTCCGGGGCCCACTTGGTGTATGTTTGGGCTAAGTTTGATCAATCCACGAGCTGAGGCTTCTCTTGGAGTTGAACTCCAAGTTATGACGTGTTTTGGGCGCTCAACTCCGGATCATGACGCTTTTCTGGCGTTTAACTCCAGACAGCAGCATGAACTTGGCGTTCAACGCCAAGTTACGTCGTCAATTTCCGAATAAAGAATGGACTATTATATATTGCTGGAAAGCTCTGGATGTCTACTTTCCAAAGCCGTTAAGAGCGCGCCAATTGAAGTTCTGTAGCTCCAGAAAATCCATTTCAAGTGCAGGGAGGTCAGATTCCAACAGCATCAGCAGTCCTTTTGTCAGCCTTTTTCAGAGTTTTGCTCAAATCCCTCAATTTCAGCCAGAATTTACCTGAAATCACAGAAAAACATACAAACTCATAGTAAAGT
>NC_029781.3:33762232-33762527 GCF_000817695.3 Arachis duranensis
TATCCATTGATGCTCAAAGTCTTGGATCCTTTTTACCCTTGCCTTTTGGTTTTAAGGGCTATTGGCTTTTTCTGCTTGCTTTTTCTTTTCTTTTCTTTTTTTGCCATTTTTTTGTAAGCTTTTGCTTTTTTCACTGCTTTTTCTTGCTTCAAGAATCAATTTCATGATTTTTTTTCAGATCATCAATAACATTTCTATTGTTCATCATTCTTTCAGGAGCCAACAATTTTAACATTCATAAAATTCAATATCAAAAATATGCACTGTTCAAGCATTCATTCAGAAGACAAAAAGT
>NC_029781.3:33762578-33763539 GCF_000817695.3 Arachis duranensis
CACCACATCAATATAATTAAATTAAATTCAAGGATAAATTCGAAATTCATGTACTTCTTGTTCTTTTGAATTAAAACATTTTTCATTTAAGAGAGGTGAAGGATTAATGGATTTTATTCATAGCTTTAAGACATGGTTACTACATACTAATGATCATGAAATGAAGACACAAAACATAGATAAACACAACATTAAAAACCGAAAACAGAAAGAAATAAAGAACAAGGAATGAATCCACCTTTATTGGCGTCTTCTTCTTGAAGGACCAACAATGTCCTTAAGCTCTTCTATGTCCCTTCCTTGCCTTTGTTGCTCCTCCCTCATTGCTCTTTGGTCTTCTCTTATTTCTTGGAGAATGATGGAGTGCTCATGATGTTCCACCCTTAATTGTTCCACATTGTGGCTCAAATCTTCTAAGGAGGTGTTGAGTTGCTCCCAATAGTTGTTGGGAGGAAAGTGCATTCCTTGAGGCATTTGTTGATGATGAACTTCCTCATGTTCTTCTTGAGGGCCGTGAGGAACTTCTCTTGTTTGCTCCATCCTTTTCTTGGTGATGGGCTTATCCTCTTCAATGGAGGTGTCTCCTTCTATGATAACTCCAGCTGAGTAACATAGATGGCAAATAAGGTGAGGGAAAGCTAGCCTTGCCATGGTGGAGGATTTATCGGCTATTTTGTAGAGTTCATTGGAGATGACCTCATGAACTTCTACTTCCTCTCCAATCATGATGCTATAGATCATGATGGCTCGATCCACAGTAACTTCAGATCGGTCGCTAGTAGGAATGATAGAGCGTTGAATGAACTACAACCATCCTTTAGCCACAGGCTTGAGATCCAGTCTTCTTAGTTGAACTGGCTTGCCTTTGGAATCTATTCTCCACTGAGCTCCTTCCACACATATGTCCATAAGGACTTGGTCCAACCTTTGGTTAAAGTTGACCCTTCTAGTGTAGGGGCGT
>NC_029781.3:33763808-33765213 GCF_000817695.3 Arachis duranensis
CTCCAGCCTTAGGTGCCATTGATGGTAATGGAAAAACAAAAAGCTTATGCTTTTACCACACCAAACTTAAAATTTTGCTCGCCCTCGAGCAAGAAAGAAAAGAAGAGAAGAAGAAGAAGAAGAGAATATGGTAGAGAGGTAGAGAGGTAGGTTCGGCTAAGGGGGGAAGATTGGGTTGTGTTGTGTGAAAATGAAGTAGAATGGAAGGGTATTTATAGGGAGAGGGGAGGGTATGTGTTCGGTCATTTTGGGTGGGAATGGGTGGGAAATTGAATTTGAATTTTATGAAGGTAGGTGGGGTTTATGGGGAAGAGTGGATTGATGTGAGTGGTGAAGGGGTAATTGGGAAGAGGAATTGAGGTGATTGGTGAGGAGTGTTGGGTTTTGTGATATGGGGAAGAGTGAAATAGGATTAGGAGAGTGTGATTATGATTAAAAGGTAAGGTGGGAATATGATAGGTGGGGATCTTGTGGGGTCCACAGATCCTGAGGTGATCCTGTGGGGTCCACAGGATCCTGAGGTGTCAAGAAATACCATTCCTGCACCAAATAGGCATGTAAAATGCCTTCGTGCATCATTCTGGCGTTTAAACGCCCATTGGTGCACGTTCTGGGCGTTCAACGCCCATGTAAAGCATGTTTCTGGCGTTGAACGCCAGTTTCATGCTTGTTACTAGCGTTCAGCGCCAGCTTTTCTCCTCTAGGCACATTCCTGGCGTTCAGCGCCGGGATGTTGCTTGTTTCTGGCGTTCAGCGCCAGAATGGTGCTCTGTTCTGGCGTTGAACGCCGGCCAGATGCATCTTACTGGCGTTGAACGCCAGCCTGTGCGTCCTCCAGGGTGAAAAGTTTTTTTCTTCTGTTTTTGACTCTGTTTTTAATTTTTTGATTTTTTTCGTGACTCCTCATGATCATGTACCTAATAAAACACAAAATAACAATAAAAATAAAAATTAGATAAATAAAATTGGGTTGCCTCCCAACAAGCACTTCTTTAATGTCAATAGCTGGACAGTGGCTCTCATGGAGCCACAAGGTGATCAGGTCAATGTTAGTGTAGTCCCAACACCAAACTTAGAGCTTGGATATGGGGTCTTAACACCAAACTTAGAGTTTGGTTGTGGCCTCACAACACCAAACTTAGAGTTTGACTGTGTGGGCTCTTCTTAACTCTGAACTGAGAGAAGCTCTTCATGCTTACTCTCTTTTGTCACAGAGGGATGGCCATGTGCCTTAAACACAAGGTAGTCCCCATTCAATTGAAGGACTAATTCACCTCTGTTGACATCTATCACAGCTTCTGCTGTGGCTAGGAAAGGTCTTCCAAGGATGATGCAATCATCCTCTTCCTTCCTAGTGTCTAAGATTATGAAATCAGCAGGGATGTAAAGGCCTTCAACCTTTACT
>NC_029781.3:33766803-33767456 GCF_000817695.3 Arachis duranensis
GTTGGCTTTGTGAAGTCACCAAGCATTCTCCTTGCATTTTTATTATTATTTTCAGCTGCCATCTCTTTCTCTTGTTCGAAAATTTCTGAAAGGTTGTTTCTGGATTGTTGTAATTTAGCTTCTCTTAATTTTCTCTTCAGAGTCCTTTCAGGTTCTGGATCAATTTCAACAAGAGTGCCTTTTTCCCTGTTCCTGCTCATATGAAAGAGAAGAAAACAATAAAAGAAAGAGGAATCCTCTACGTCACAGTATAGAGATTCCTTTATGTCAGTAGAAGAAGAAAGGGGATAGAAGAATGGAGATGGAGATTCGGATTTTTGGATGAAGAGAGGTGAAGAAAAGTGTTAGTAATTAAATAATTAAATAGAAGAAGAAAAGAGAAGAGAGATTTCGAAAATAATTTTTGAAAAAGAGGTTGGTAATTTTCGAAAATTAAAGACAAAATATAATTAAAATTAAAATTTAAAACAAAAAGAATTTTTGAAAAAGAGATGAGATATTTTCGAAAATTAGAGAGGAAAAAGAGTTAGGTGGTTTTGAAAAAAAAAAAAGATAAGAAACAAACAAAAAGTTAGTTAGTTGATTGAAAAAGATTTGAAATCAAATTTTGAAAAAGATAAGAAGATAAGAAGTTAGATAAGATATTTTGAAAT
>NC_029781.3:33767515-33769287 GCF_000817695.3 Arachis duranensis
AAAGATATATTTGAAAAAGATATTTTGAAAAAGATTTAATTTTAAAAATTGACTTAACTAACAAGAAATTACAAGATAAGATTCTAGAATTTAAAGATTGAACCTTTCTTAACAAGAAAGTAACAAACTTCAAATTTTTGAACCAATCACATTAATTGTTAGCTAATTTTCGAAAATTATATATAAAAGCTAAGAAAAAGATTTTTGAAAAATAATTTTTAAAATTTTCGAAAATAATAATAAAAAAAATGAAAAAGATATGATTTTTGAAAAAGATTTTGAAAAGATAAGATTTTTAAAATTGAAATTTTGATTTGACTTGTAAGAAACAACTAATTTTGAAAATTTTTTACCAAGTCAACCCAAAATTTCGAAAATTTGGAGGAAAATAAGGAAAAGATATATTTTTTTTGATTTTTGAATATTTAATTATGAGAGAGAAAAACAACAAAAATACTCAATGCATGAAATTTTTAGATCAAAACAATGAATGCATGAAAGAATGCTATGAATGTCAAGATGAACACCAAGAACCCTTTGAAGATCATGATGAACATCAAGAACATAATTTTGAAAATTTTTTGATGCAAAGAAAACATGCAAGACACCAAACTTAGAAATCTTGAATGCATGGAAAATATGAATGTAAAAGTGCACATGAAAAACAACAAACAACACAAAACAAGAAATCATCAAGATCAAACAAGAAGACTTGTCAAGAACAACTTGAAGATCATGAAGAACATTATGAATGCATGAGATTTTCGGAAAAAAAATGCAAGAAAAATTTTAAAAGCATGCAATTGACACCAAACTTAAAAATTAACACAAGACTCAAACAAGAAACATAAAATATTTTTGGTTTTTATGATTTTCTAATTTTTTTTGTATTTTTATTAATTTTTTTCGAAAAACATTTTTGGAAAAACGAAAAAGAAAAGAAAAATTTTTTAAAAAGTTTTTGAAAAGAAAATTACCTAATCTGAGCAACAAGATGAACCGTCAGTTGTCCATACTCGAACAATCCCCGGCAACGGCGCCAAAAACTTGGTGGACGAAATTGTGATCACATCAATGTAGTATTCTTTGTTGTTGTATGGAATCCTTATTATGGCACTTATGTGTGGACATAACTCCATTCAACTAACCAGCAAGTGTACTGGGTCGTCTAAGTAATAAACCTTACGTGAGTAAGGGTCGATCCCACAGTGATTGTTGGTATGAAGCAAGCTATGGTCACCTTGTAAATCTCAGTTAGGCAGATAAAATTATGGAATTTAGAAAATCAAATAATAAAAACAAATAATAAAAGGGATACTTATGCAGATTCATTGGTGGGAATTTCAGATAAGCATATGGAGATACTGTATGGCTCAGGGACGCCTACTTTCCTACTGCTTCAACTCAATCCTTCTTACTCCTTTCCATGGCAAGCTGTGTATAGGGGTTCACCGTTCGACGATGGCTACTTTGAATCCTCTCGGGAAAATGATCCTCTGCGGATGTCACTCGCATGGCTAATCGTCTGGAGGCATCACACTGGCCGAAGGCTACATCCCATCCTCGCAGTGAAAACTACGCTCACGCGCTCTGTCACAGCACGGCTAATCACTGGTTGGTTCCCGCTCCTACTGGAATAGAATCCCTTGATTCTTTTGCGTCTGTCACTAACGCCCAGCACTTGCAAGTCTGAAGCACGTCACAGTCATTCATTACCGGAATCCTACTCGGAATACCACAGACAAGGTGAGACTTTCCGGATCCTCATAAAT
>NC_029781.3:33769581-33773077 GCF_000817695.3 Arachis duranensis
TGGCCAAGTTACGTCATCAATTTCCGAATAAAGCATGAACTATTATATATTGCTGGAAAGCTCCGGATGTCTACTTTCCAACGCCATTGAGAGCGCGCCAATTGGAGTTCTGCAGCTCCAGAAAATCCATTTCGAGTGCAGGGAGGTCAGATTCCAACAGCATCAGCAGTCCTTTTGTCAGCCTTTTTCAGAGTTTTGCTCAAATCCCTCAATTTCAGCCAGAATTTACCTGAAATCACAGAAAAATACACAAACTCATAGTAAAGTCCAGAAATGTGAATTTAACATAAAAACTAATGAAAATATCCCTAAAAGTAGCTTGAACTTACTAAAAACAACCTAAAAACAATGCCAAAAAGCGTATAAATTATCCGCTCATCAGTTACCTCCCAGCAAGCGCTTCTTTATTGTCTTTAGCTGGACTATTACCGAGCTTTAATCAAGTCTCAGTTTTGAGCATTCTTGCTCAAAATTGCTTTCAAGATAATGTTTGACTCTCTGTCCATTAACAATGAACTTCTTGTTAGAATCATTATTCCGAAGCTCTACGTATCCATATGGTGACACACTTGTAATCGCATATGGACCTCTCCACGAGGATTTCAATTTCCCGGGGAATAATCTGAGCCTAAAATTAAATAGCAGAACTTTCTGCCCTGGCTCAAAGACTCTGGATGACAATTTCTTATCATGCCATCTTTTTGCTTTCTCTTTGTAAATCTTTGCATTTTTTAAAGCATTGAGTCTGGTGCACGAAATTGTGATCATCAATGGCGCCATCAACATGGTACGCTCAATTGTAATCTCACTTCTTTATCACAACTTCGCACAACTAACCAGCAAGTGTACTGGGTCGTCCAAGTAATAAACCTTATGCGAGTAAGGGTCGATCCCATAGAGATTGTTGGTATGAAGCAAGCTATGGTCACCTTGTAAATCTTAGTCAGGCAAACTCAAATGGTTATGGGTGATATACGAATAAAACATAAAGATAAAGATAGAGATACTTATGTAATTCATTGGTAGGAATTTCAGATAAGCGTATGAAGATGCTTGGTCCCTTCCGTCTCCCTGCTTTCCTACTGTCTTCATCCAATCCTTCTTACTCCTTTCAATGGCAAGCTGTATGCAAGGGTTTCACCATTGTCAGTGGCTACCTCCCATCCTCTCAGTGGAAATGTTCAACGCACCCTGTCACGGCACGGCTATCCATCTGTCGGTTCTCAATCAGGCCAGAATAGAATCCAGTGATTCTTTTGCGTCTGTCACTAACGCCTAACCCTCAGGAGTTTGAAGCTCGTCACAGTCATTCAATCATTGAATCCTACTCAGAATACCACAGACAAGGTTTAGACCTTCCGGATTCTCTTGAATGCCGCCATCAGTTCTAGCTTATACCACGAAGATTCCGGTTAAAGAATCCAAGAGATATCCACCCAATCTAAGGTAGAACGGAGGTGGTTGTCAGGCACACGTTCATAGGTGAGAATGATGATGAGTGTCACGGATCATCACATTCATCAAGTTGAAGAACAAGTGATATCTTAGAACAAGAACAAGCGGAATTGAATAGAAGAACAATAGTAATTGCATTAATACTCGAGGTACAGCAGAGCTCTACACTTTAATCTATGGTGTGTAGAAACTCCACCGTTGAAAATACATAAGTGATAAAGTGATCATTGGCTTCGGCCCCAGAGAGGGAACCCAAAGAACCAAGATCTAATCTAAGATCTAAAGTGATCAAAAGATTCCAAAGATCAGAAGATGAAAATACAATAGTAAAAGGTCCTACTTATAGAGAACTAGTAGCCTAGGGTTTACAGAAATGAGTAAATGACATAAAAATCCCCTTCCGGGCCCACTTGGTGTGTGCTTGGGCTGAGCATTGAAACATTTTCGTGTAGAGACTCTTCTTGGAGTTAAACGCCAGCTTTGGTGCTAGTTTGGGTGTTTAACTCCCATCCTTGTGCCAGTTCCGGCGTTTAACGCTGGGAATTCTGAAGGTGACTTTGAACGCCAGTTTGGGCCATCAAATCTTGGGCAAAGTATGGACTATCATATAATGCTGGAAAGCCCAGGATGTCTACTTTTCAACGCCATTGAGAGCGCGCCAATTGGGCTTTTTTAGCTCCAGAAAATCCACTACGAGTGCAGGGAGGTCAGAATCCAACAGCATCTGCAGTCCTTTTTAGTCTCTGAATCAGATTTTTGCTCAGGTCCCTCAATTTCAGCCAGAAAATACCTGAAATCACAGAAAAACACACAAACTCATAGTAAAGTCCGGAAAAGTGAATTTTAACTAAAAACTAATAGAAATATACTAAAAACTAACTAGATCATACTAAAAACATACTAAAAACAATGCCAAAAAGCGTACAAATTATCCGCTCATCACAACACCAAACTTAAATTGTTGCTTGTCCTCAAGCAACTGAAAATCAAATAAGATAAAAAGAAGAGAATATACAATGAATTCCAAAAACATCTATGAAGATCAGTAGTAATTAGATGAGCGGGGCTTTTAGCTCTTTGTTTCTGAATAGTTTTGGCATCTCACTCTATCCTTTGAAATTCAGAATGGTTGGCTTCTTTAGGAACTCAGAATCCAGATAGTGTCATTGATTCTCCTAGTTAAGTACGATGATTCTTGAACACAGCTACTTATTGAGTCTTGGCCGTGGCCCAAAGTACTCTGTCTTCCAGTATTACCACCGGATACATACATGCCACAGATACATAACTGGGTGAACCTTTTCAGATTGTGACCCAGCACAGACACATAACTGGGTGAACCTTTTCAGATTGTGACTCAGCTTTGCTAGAGTCCCCAATTAGAGGTGTCCAGGGTTCTTAAGCACCCTCTTTTTGCCTTGGATCGCAACTTTATTTCTTTCTTTTTCTTTTTTTTTTTCTCTTTTTTTTTCTTTTTCTTTTTCTTTCTTTTTTTTCGATTTTTTTTTGTATTCACTGCTTTTTCTTGCTTCAAGAATCATTTTTAATGATTTTTCAGATCCTCAGTAACATGTCTCCTTTTTCATCATTCTTTCAAG
Source organism: Arachis duranensis (assembly GCF_000817695.3). Lineage (NCBI taxonomy): Eukaryota > Viridiplantae > Streptophyta > Magnoliopsida > Fabales > Fabaceae > Arachis > Arachis duranensis. Next base: position 33,772,635 of record NC_029781.3, read on the forward strand.
AGCCAACATTCATGAATCACAAATTCAAAAGATATATGCACTGTTTAAGCATACATTCAGAAAACAAAAGTATTGCCACCACATCAAAATAATTAAACTGTTATAAAATTCAAAATTCATGCAATTCTACTCTTTTTCAATTAAGAACATATTTTATTTAAGAAAGGTGATGGATTCATAGGACATTCATAACTTTAAGGCATAGACACTAAGACACTAATGATCATAAGACACAAACATAGATAAACATAAGCATTAAAATTCAAAAAACAGAAAAATAAAGAACAAGGAAATTAAAAAACGGGTCCACCTTAGTGATGGCGGCTCTTTCTTCCTCTTGAAGATCCTATGGAGTGCTTGAGCTCCTCAATGTCTCTTCCTTGTCTTTGTTGCTCCTCTCTCATGATTCTTTGATCTTCTCTAATTTCATGGAGGAGGATGGA
>NC_029781.3:33773753-33774615 GCF_000817695.3 Arachis duranensis
GGCCACAACTTCATAGAAGTGGTCTTGATGCACCCTTGAGATGAATCTCTCCATCTCCCATGACTCGGAGGTGGAAGCTTTTGCCTTCCCTTTCCTCTTTCTAGAGGTTTCTCCGGCCTTGGATGCCATAAATGGTTATGGAAAAACAAAAAGCAATGCTTTTACCACACCAAACTTAAAAGGTTTGCTCGTCCTCGAGCAAAAGAAGAAAGAAGAGAGTAGAAGAAGAAGAAATGAAGGAGATGGAAATGTCTTTGTGGTTCGGCCAAAGGGGGAGAAGTAGTGTTTAGGTTGTGTGAAAATAAAGGAGTGAAGATGGGTTTATATAGGGGTGGGGGGAGGGTTATGGTTTGATCATGTATGGGTGGGATTGGGAGGGAAAGTGGTTTGAATTTGAATGGTGGGGTATGTGGGGTTTTATGAAGGATGGATGTGAGTGGTGAAGAGAAAGATGGGATTTGATAGGTCAAGGGTTTTTGGGGAAGAGGTGTTGAGGTGATTGGTGAATGGGTGAAGAAGAGAGAGAGAGTGGTGGGGTAGGTGGGGATCCTGTGGGGTCCACAGATCCTGAGCTGTCAAGGAAAAGTCATCCCTGCACCAAGTGGCGAGCAAAATTGCTCTTTGTGCCAATTCTGGCGGTAAACGCCGGGCTGGTGCCCCTTTCTGGCGTTTAACGCCAACTTCTTGCCCTTTTCTGGCGTTTAACGCCAATCTGGTGCCCTTTTCTGGCGTTAAACACCCAGAATGGTGCCAGACTGGGCGTTAAACGCCCATCTACTAGCCTTACTGGCGTTTAAACGCCAGCAGGATCTTCCTCCAGGGTGTGCTATTTTTCTTTCTGTTTTTCATTCTGTTTTTGCTT
>NC_029781.3:33774655-33775119 GCF_000817695.3 Arachis duranensis
GAAGCTCTTCATGCTTCCTCTCCATGGTGACAGAGGGGTATCCTTGAGCCTTAAACACCAAGGATTCTTCATTCATTTGAATGATCAATTCTCCTCTATCAACATCAATCACAGCCTTTGCTGTGGCTAGGAAGGGTCTGCCAAGGATGATGGATTCATCCATGCACTTCCCAGTCTCTAGGACTATGAAATCAGCAGGGTTGTAATGGTCTTCAACCTTTACCAGAACATCCTCTACAAGTCCATAAGCTTGTTTTCGTGAGTTATCTTCCATCTCTAGTGAGATTTTTGCAGCTTGCACCTCAAAGATCCCCAGCTTCTCCATTACAGAGAGAGGCATGAGGTTTACACTTGACCCTAGGTCACACAAGGCCTTCTTGAACGTCATGGTGCATATGGTACAAGGTATTGAAAACTTCCCAGGATCCTGTCTCTTTTGAGGTAATTTCTGCCTAGACAAGTCA
>NC_029781.3:33775351-33775875 GCF_000817695.3 Arachis duranensis
TGGAATCTCTATGGTCTCATTTTGAGCCTCAGATTCCCATGGTTCCTCTTTGGGGAACTCATTGGAGGTCAGTGGACGTCCATTGAGGTCTTCCTCAGTGGCGTTCACTGCCTCATCCTCCTCTCCAAATTCGGCCATGTTGATAGCTTTGCACTCTCCTTTTGGATTTTCTTCTGTATTGCTTGGAAGAGTACTAGGAGGGAGTTCAGTAATTTTCTTGCTCAGCTGACCCTCTTGTGCCTCCAAATTTCTAATGGAGGATCTTGTTTCAGTCATGAAACTTTGAGTGGTTTTGATTATATCAGAGACCATGGTTGCTAAGTCAGAGTGGTTCTGCTTAGAACTCTCTGTCTGTTGCTGAAAAGATGATGGAAAAGGCTTGCCATTGCTAAACCTGTTTCTTCCACCATTATTATTCTTGAAACCTTGTTGAGGTCTCTGTTGATCCTTCCATGAGAGATTTGGATGATTTCTCCATGAAGGATTATAGGTGTTTCCATAGGGTTCTCCCATGTAATTCACCT
>NC_029781.3:33776046-33777249 GCF_000817695.3 Arachis duranensis
TATGGCAGTCAGAGTGTCAATCTCAAGAACTCATTTCTTCTGATTTGTCCCATTGTTCACAAGATTCCTTTCAGAAGTGTACATGAATTGGTTATTTGCAACCATTTCAATGAGCTCTTGAGCTTCTGTAGGCGTCTTCTTCAGATGAAGAGATCCTCCAGCAGAGCTATCCAAAGACCTCTTGGACAGTTCAGACAGGCCATCATAGAAAATACCTATGATGCTCCATTCAGAAAGCATATCAGAGGGACACTTTCTGATCAATTGTTTGTATCTTTCCCAAGCTTCATAGAGGGACTCTCCTTCCTTCTGTCTAAAGGTTTGGACTTCCACTCTAAGCTTACTCAATTTTTGAGTTGGAAAGAACTTTGCCAAGAAGGCATTGACTAGCTTTTCCCAAGAGTTCAGGCTTTCTTTAGGTTGTGAGTCCAACCATGTCCTAGCTCTGTCTCTTACAGCAAAAGGGAATAGCATAAGTCTATAGACCTCGGGGTTAACCCCATTGGTCTTGATAGTGTCACATATTTGCAAGAATTCAGGTAAAAACTGATGAGGATCTTCCAATGGAAGTCCATGGAACTTGCAATTCTGTTGCATTAGAGAAACTAATTGAGGCTTAAGCTCAAAGTTGTTTGCTCCAATAGCATGGATAGAGATGCTTCTCCCATAGAAGTCGGGAGTAGGTGCAGCAAAGTCACGCAGCACCTTCCTTGCATTGTTGGCATTGTTGTTGTTTTCGGCTGCCATGTGTTATTCTTCTTTAAAGATTTCTGTTAGGTCCTCTACAGAAAATTGTGCCTTAGCTTCTCTTAGCTTTCGCTTCAAGGTCCTTTCAGGTTCAGGATCAGCCTCAACAAGAATGCTTTTGTCTTTGCTCCTGCTCATATGAAAGAGAAGAAAACAAGAAAATATGGAATCCTCTATATCATAGTATAGAGATTCCTTGAGGTGTCAGAGGAAAAGAAAAATAGAAGGCAGAAGTAGAAAATTCGAACTTATCAAAGACGATGGAGTTCGAATTGTACATTAAGGAATAGTGTTAGTCCATAAATAGAAGGATGTGAGAAGAGGGGAAGTAATTTTCGAAAATATTAAAATGATTTTAAAAACATTTTTTCAAAATTTAATTGATTTTCGAAAATAAGAGTGGAAAAGAAATCAAGTGATTTTTGAAAAAGATTTGATTGAAAACTATTTTGAAAA
>NC_029781.3:33777301-33795268 GCF_000817695.3 Arachis duranensis
AAAAAGATTTGATTTTGAAAATTAATGACTTGGCTATCAAGAAAAGATATGATTCAAACATTAAACCTTTCTCAACAGAAAAGGCAACATACTTGAAATGTTGAATCAAATCATTAATTTTGATAGCAAGTATCTTTGAAAATGGAAAGAAATTGATTTTGAAAAAGATTTGATTGAAAGGATTGATTTGAAAAAGATTTGATTTTGAAAAAAATTTGAAAACCTGAAAAAAATTTGAATTGAAAACAGAATCTTCCCTCTTGTGCCATCCTGGCGTTAAACGCCCAGAATGGTGCACATTCTGGCGTTTAACGCCCAAACTACTACCCTTTTGGGCGTTAAACGCCCAGCCAGGCACCCTGGCTGGCGTTTAAACGCCAGTTTGCCTTCCTCACTGGACGTTTTGAACGCCCAGCTTTTTCTGTGTAATTCCTCTGCTGTATGTTCTGAATCTTCAATTCTCTGTATTATTGACTTGAAAAGACACAAACAAATTAAAAATATTTTTGGATTTTTAATAATGAGGAATAATCAAAATGCAACTAAAGTCAAATAAACAATGCATGCAGATACCAAACTTACTACTGACACTAACAAAATGAGAATGCACATGAGAAACAACAAAACATTCAAGTCAAGGAGAATTCAAAGATCAGAGTAAGAAATCATCAAGAACAACTTGAAGATTAATGAAGACACATGTATGAGTGCAAGAAGAACAGAAACATGCAATTGACACCAAACTTAGAATGAAACACTAGACTCAAAGAAGAAATATTTTTAGATTTTATGATTTTGTAATTTTTTTTGGTTTTTTCGAAAATTAAGTGGAAAAGAAAATAAAGATATCAAAATTCTTAATGAGAATTCCAGGAATCATGCAATGTTAGTCTAAAGCTTCAGTCAAAAGAAATTAGACATGGCTAGCCAAGCTTCAGCAGAACACTGCATTCAAGAGCTAAATTGATGAAGATCAATCAGCTTTGGTGATGATAAGAATATCACTTTGAAACACTAGAATTCATTCTTAAGAACTATGAAGAAAAAATACCTAATCTAAGCAACAAGATGAACCGTCAGTTGTCCAAACTCAACAATCCCCGGCAACGGCGCCAAAAACTTGGTGCACGAAATTGTGATCATCAATGGCGCCATTGATGAGCGGATAATTTATACGCTTTTTGGCATTGTTTTTAGTATGTTTTTAGTATGATCTAGTTAGTTTTTAGTATATTTTTATTAGTTTTTAGTTAAAATTCACTTTTCTGGACTTTACTATGAGTTTGTGTGTTTTTCTGTGATTTCAGGTATTTTCTGGCTGAAATTGAGGGACCTGAGCAAAAATCTGATTCAGAGACTAAAAAGGACTGCAGATGCTGTTGGATTCTGACCTCCCTGAACTCGAAGTGGATTTTCTGGAGCTACAGAAGACCAATTGGCGCGCTCTCAACGGCGTTGGAAAGTAGACATCCTGGGCTTTCCAGCAATATATGATAGTCCATACTTTGCCCAAGATTTGATGGCCCAAACCGGCGTTGTCAGGTATCCACCCAATCTAAGGTAGAACGGAGGTGGTTGTCAGGCACACGTTCATAGGTGAGAATGATGATGAGTGTCACGGATCATCACATTCATCAAGTTGAAGAACAAGTGATATCTTAGAACAAGAACAAGCGGAATTGAATGGAAGAACAATAGTAATTGCATTAATACTCGAGGTACAGCAGAGCTTCACACCTTAATCTATGGTGTGTAGAAACTCCACCGTTGAAAATACATAAGAACAAAAGTGATCATTGGCTTCGGCCCCAGAGAGGGAACCCAAAGAACCAAGATCGGATCTAAGATCTAAAGTGATCAAAAGATCTAAAGATCAAAAGATTCCAAAGATCAGAAGATGAAAATACAATAGTAAAAGGTCCTACTTATAGAGAACTAGTAGCCTAGGGTTTACAAAAATGAGTAAATGACATAAAAATCCCCTTCCGGGCCCACTTGGTGTGTGCTTGGGCTGAGCATTGAAGCATTTTCGTGTAGAGACTCTTCTTGGAGTTAAACGCCAGCTTTGGTGCCAGTTTGGGCGTTTAACTCCCATCCTTGTGCCAGTTCCGGCGTTTAACGCTGGGAATTCTGAAGGTGACTTTGAACGCCGGTTTGGGCCATCAAATCTTAGGCAAAGTGTAGACTATCATATATTACTGGAAAGCCCAGGATGTCTACTTTCCAACGCCGTTGAGAGCGCGGCAATTGGGTTTCTGTAGCTCCAGAAAATCCACTTCGAGTGCAGGGAGGTCAGAATCCAACAGCATCTGCAGTCCTTTTTAGTCTCTAAATAAGATTTTTGCTCAGGTCCCTCAATTTCAGCCAGAAAATACCTGAAATCACAAAAAAACACACAAACTCATAGTAAAGTCCAGAAAAGTGAATTTTAACTAAAAACTAATAGAATATACTAAAAACTAACTATATCATACTAAAAACATACTAAAAACAATGCCTAAAAGCCTACAAATTATCCGCTCATCAGAGTCTAAATACCTCTAGCTCATTTAACTTGAGCAATTGTTTTTCTCCAGCTAGCTTGGCATCAAAGTTTAGGAATTTGGTTGCCCAGTAGGCCTTATGTTCCAGTTCCCCTGACAAGTGACAGGCTTTTCCATACACATGCTGGTAGGGAGAAGTTCTTATAGGAGTCTTGAATGCTGTTCTGTATGCCCACAGAGCATCATCCAAACTTCTTGCCTAATCCCTTCTACGATTAATTATAGTTTGTTCTAGGATTCTTTTAAGTTCTCTATTAGAGACTTCAGCTTGTCCATTTGTCTGTGGATGATATGGAGTGGCCACCCTGTGGCTAATTCCATATCGAACCAAAGCAGAGTAAAGCTGTTTATTACAGAAATGAGTACCCCCGTCACTGATTAGTACTCTAGGGATACCAAATCTGCTAAAGATGTATTTCTGGAGGAATTTCAGCATTGTCTTAGTATCATTAGTGGGTGTTGCAATAGCTTCCACCCATTTGGATACATAATCCACTGCCACCAGAATATAAGTGTTTGAGTATGATGGTGGAAAAGGCCCCATGAAGTCAATACCCCATACATCAAACAACTCAATCTCCAAGATCCCTTGATGAGGCATGGCGTAACTGTGAGGCAGATTGCCAGATCTTTGGCAACTGCCACAATTAAGTACAAACACTCGGGAGTCTTTATAGAGAGTAGGCCAGTAGAAGCCACATTGGAGGACTCTTGTGGCTGTTCGCTCACTTCCAAAATGTCCTTGATGAGCGGATAATTTATACGCTTTTTGGCATTGTTTTTAGGTTATTTTTAGTATGATCTAGTTACTTTTAGGGACATTTTCATTATTTTTTATGTTAAAATCACATTTCTGGACTTTACTATGAGTTTGTGTGTTTTTCTGTGATTTCAGGCAATTTCTGGCTGAAATTGAGGGACCTGAGCAAAACTCTAATAAGGAGGCCAACAAAGGACTGCTGATGCTGTTGGAATCTGACCTCCCTGCACTCGAAATGGATTTTCTGGAGCTATAGAACTCCAAACCGCGCGCTCTTAACGGAGTTGGAAAGTAGACATCCAGAGCTTTCCAGCAATATATATTAGTCCATACTTTATTCTGGAATTGACGACGTAAACTGGCGCTCAACGCCAGTTTCATGTTGTTGTCTGGAGTAAAACGCCAGAAACACGTCACGACCCGGAGTTGAACGCCCAAAACACGTTACAACTTGGCGTTCAACTCCAATAAAAGCCTCAGCTCGTGGATAGATCAAGCTCAGCCCAAACATACACCAAGTGGGCCCCGGAAGTGGATTTATGCATCAATTACTTACTTCTGTAAACCCTAGTAGCTAGTTTATTATAAATAGAACTTTTTACTAGTGTATTAGATATCTCTGGACGCCTAGTCCTTAGACCTTCATGGGGGCTGGCCATTCGGCCATGCCTGAACCTTTCACTTATGTATTTTCAACGGTGGAGTTTCTACACACCATAGATTAAGGGTGTGGAGGCCTGCTGTACCTCAAGTTTCAATGCAATTACTACTATTTTCTATTCAATTCTCTTTATTCCTATTGTAAGATATTCGTTGCACTTCAACTTGATGAATGTGATGATCTGTGACACTCATCATCATTCTCACCTATGAACGCGCGTGACTGACAACCACTTCCGTTCTACCTTAGGCCGGGCGCGTATCTCTTGGATTCCTTAATCAGAATCTTCGTGGTATAAGCTAGAATTGATCGCGGCATTCATGGGAATCCGGAAAGTCTAACCTTGTCTGTGGTATTCCAGGTAGGATTCCAGGATTGAATGACTGTGACGAGTTTCAAACTCCTGAAGGCTGGGCGTTAGTGACAGACGCAAAAGAATCAAGGGATTCTATTCTAACCTGATTGAGAACGGACAGATGATTAGCCATGCTGTGACAGAGCATTTGGACCATTTTCACTGAGAGGATGGGATGTAGCCATTGACAACGGTGATGCTCTACATACAGCTTGCCATGGAAAGGAATGATGTAAGACAACTGTAATGAGAGTAGTAGGAAAGCAGAGATTCAGAAGGAACACAGCATCTCCACACACCTATCTAAAATTCCCATCATGGAATTACATGAGTAACTTTATCTTTATTTTATGTTTATTTACACATATTTGATTTTCCAAATTCCATAATTAATTATTATCCGTCTGACTGAGATTTACAAGATGACCATAGCTTGCTTCATACCAACAATCTCTGTGGGATCGACCCTTACTCACGTAAGGTTTATTACTTGGAAGACCAAGTACACTTGCTGGTTAGTTGAACGGAGTTGTGTCCACACATAGCCAAGAGCCATTATTATCTCGAATTAAAATTCATACAAGTACAAAGAGTCCAACTCTGAGGATCACAATTTCGTCCACCAGTCCTCCATACTGTGATCCATGGTAGTGCCAGAGGATTTTTTGTGCTTCTTCTTTAGGCACACATCTACGAATTACTCCGTCTACACATCTCTTGAAGAGATATGGTTCATCCCAAAGATAGTACTTTGCATCCATGATCAATTTCTTTGATTGCTGCCTACTGTACTCTTTGGGTATGAATCTCACTGCCTTGTAGTTTAGAATGTCTGCAAACCATGGCACTTCCTGGATGGAAAAGAGTTGCTCATCCGAAACGTTTTCAGAGATCTCCGTAAGAGGGAGGGACACCCCTTTTACTGGTTCTATTCGGGACAGGTGATCTGCTACTTGGTTCTCTGTCCCTTTTCTGTCTCTTATTTCTATATCAAACTCTTGCAGAAGCAATACCCATCTGATGAGTCTGGGTTTTGAATTCTGCTTTGTGAGTAGATATTTAAGAGCAGCATGGTCAATGTACACAATCATCTTTGATCCTACTAAATAGGATCTGAACTTGTCAATGGCGTAAACCACTATAAGTAATTCTTTTTATGTGGTTGTGTAGTTCTTCTGTGTGTCATTTAAAACATGACTGGCATAGTAAATGACGTGCAGAAGCTTGTCATGCCTTTGTCCCAACACTGCACCAATGGCATGGTCACTAGCATCACACATTAGTTCAAATGGTAATGTCTAGTCTGGTGCAGAGATGACTGGTGCTGTGACCAGCTTAGCTTTCAGAGTCTCAAACGCCTGCAGACACTCCTTATCAAAGATAAATAGTGTGTCAGCAGCTAGCAGATTACTCAGAGGTTTGGCAATTTTTGAGAAATCTTTTATAAACCTCCTATAGAATCCTGTATGCCCTAGAAAGCTTCTGATCGCCTTAACATTGGAAGGTGGTGGTAATTTTTCAATTACCTCTACCTTAGCTTGATCCACCTCTATTCCCTTGTTCGAAATTTTGTGCCCAAGGACAATTCCTTCAGTCACCATAAAGTGACATTTTTCCCAGTTTAAAACCAGGTTAGTCTCTTGGCACCTCCTTGGAATAAGTGCTAGATGGTCAAGACATGAGCTGAATGATTCTCCAAATACTGAAAAGTCATCCATGAAGACTTCCAAAAATTTTTCCACCATATCAGAGAAAATAGAGAGCATGCACCTTTGAAAGGTTACAGGTGCATTGCACAAACCAAATGGCATCCTTCTGTATGCAAATACTCCGGATGGACATGTGAATGCTGTTTTCTCTTGATCCTGGGGATCTACTGCAATTTGATTATAACCTGAATATCCATCCAGAAAGCATTAGTATTCATGACCTGCTAGTCTTTCTAGCATCTGGTCTATGAATGGTAAAGGAAAATGATCCTTTATAGTAGCTGTATTGAGCCTTCTATAATCAATACATATACGCCACCATGTAACTGTTCTTGTAGGAACCAATTCATTTTTTTCATTATGAATCACTGTCATGCCACCCTTCTTAGGGATAACTTGGACAGGGCTTACCCAGGGGCTATCAGAAATAGGATAAATAATTCCAGCCTCTAGTAATTTAGTGACCTCTTTCTGTACCACCTCCTTCATGGCTGGATTCAGCCGCCTCCACTGGCTTAGCGTCACCCTCCAATAGGATCTTGTGCATGCATCTGGCTGGGCTAATGCCCTTAAGATCATTGATGGACCACTCAAGGGTTGTCTTGTGTGTCCTTAGCACTTGAATTAGTGCTTCCTCTTCCGGTGGCTCTAAGGTAGAGCTTATGATTACAGGAAAGGTATCACCTTCTCCCAGAAAATGCATATTTCAGGGATGGTGGTAATGGTTTGAGCTCGGGCTTGGGAGGTTTCTCCTCTTCCTGAGGGATTTTCAGAGGTTCTATTATTCTCTCTGGTTCCTCCAGGTCAGGCTGAGTATCTTTAAAGATATCCTCTAGCTCTAATTTGAGACTCTCAGTCACATTGACCTCTTTTACCAGAGAGTTAGTGATATCAATGCTCATGCAGTCATTTGGGGTGTCTGGATGCTACATATCTTTGACAACATTCAACTTAAACTCGTCTTCATTGACTCTCAGGGTTATGATGATTTGATTTTTTATGGTATAGAATTTCACAAATGAATTCTCGTTGCAAGTATAGTTTCTAAACCAATCAATAATCCTTTCATACAAAAAGTTGTTTGTCATTAGTACAAACCCCTAAAATTTATAAACCGAAGTATTCAAACCTAGGGTCGTTCTCCCTAGGAATTACAATAAAGTGTCTTGTTATTGGTTGTGAGTTATTTTGGGGTTTTGATAAGAAGCATGGAAGATAAATGGCAAGAAAGTAAACTAAGGCCTAAAAAGGTCTTGGCGAGGGTTGGTGGTCAAGGATCTCTATCCTAATCACTAACCACAATATGAGAATTGGCAAGGATTAATCTCATTAAATCATCCTCTAACTAGTAGTAAAGGAAAGTCAAATGAGCTATATCAATCCTAGTCCATCAGTAACTCAAGAGGTCCTAAGTTACCTTTCCAAGCCAAGAGTATAAAATTCTACTCTAAAATCCAACCAAGCATTTCATCAAACACTTGGAAGGCATAAAAGGAAAGCATAGTAAAATTGCAAGAAAAGTAAACCTACACTACTCAATTGCAAGGAATTAAACAACAACGAATCAAATGAACACAATTATTATGAATTACCTCTAATTGAATTGAAAGAGAATAGGAGGAACAAAAGTAGATCTACAACAAAGTATAAGAACAACATAAAGGAAATTACAATAAAAGAATAGAGGAAGATGAATGTAACAACAAAGAATTCAAAGGTAGAAGTAGAAGAAAGCAAAGATTAAAACCTAGATCTAAGAACTAATCCTAATCCTAGAGAGAAGAGAGAGCTTCTCTCTCTAGAAACTACCTCTAAACTAATCCTAATGAGTGAAAAATGAACTAAAGTGAGATCATCCACTTTGCTCTTCAATCCTTGGCTTTAAATAGCAGTTTAGGCGCCAAAGATGGTTGAGATTGGGCCCCACAACCCTTCAGAATTCGTTGGCCACATTTTCATTAAAAAAATCATAAACCAGCACCGACGCGTACGTGCACAGCATGCGTACGCGTCCATGGGGGGATTCGTAGGTGCGCGCAAGCGCCAGGTGCGCGCGCGTGTCCTATTGGCGAGTTCAACTTCTTTGATTTTTCATGATTTCTCCACTTTGCATGATTTCCTCTTCACTCCTTTGATCCATTCCTAGCCTTTTCAATCTGAAATCACTAACAAACATATAAAGGCATCTAATGGAATCAAAGGTGAATTGAATTTAGCTACTTTAAGGTCTAGAAAGCATGTTTTCACATCTAAGCACAAATAAGGAGAAAATCACAAAACTATGCTAATTCGTTGAATAAATGTGGGTAAAAGGTATTAAAATCCCTTAAAATCAATACAAGATAAATCGTCAAAATGGGGTTTATTAGGTTACTTCCCCTTTTCAGACATCAATAAGGGTTTGGCCAGTTGCTAGGAAAGGTCTTCCTAGAATGAGAGTTGCACTCTTGTGCTCCTCCATTTCCAGCACCACAAAGTCAGTGGGAAAGGCAAATGGCCCAACCTTGACAATCACGTCCTCAATCACGCCTGATGGGTATTTAATGGAGCCATCAGCAAGTTGGAGATATATCCGGGTTGGTTTAATTTCATCAGTCAACCCAAGCTTTTTAATAATAGCTGCAGGTATTAGGTTAATACTTGCCCCAAGATCACATAGAGCTTGCTTGGTACAAGTACCTTCTAATGTGCATGGTATCATAAAGCTTCCCGGATCTTTAAGCTTCTCAGGTAAGCTTTGTAGAATGACTGCACTACATTCTTCAGTGAGGTAAACTTTCTTAGTTTCCCTCCAATCCTTCTTATGACTTAAGATCTCTTTCATAAACTTAGCATAAGAGGGTATTTGCTCAAGTGCCTCTGCAAATAGAATCTTTATCTCAAGAGTCCTGAGATAGTCTGCAAAGCGGGCAAATTGCTTATCCTATTCCGCTTGGCGGAATTTCCGAGGATAAGGCATTTTGGCTTTGTATTCCTCAACCTTAGTTGCTGTAGGTTTATTGCCTACAGATGTGGGTTGAGAAGCCTTATTAGAGGGGTTGCTATCAGCACTTATATGTGTCTGATCTCCCACTGGCGTTTGAATGCCAGGGGTGGAAGCTGGAGTGGCATTAGACGCCAACTCCTTACCTGTTTCTTGCAATATCTCCTTGAATTTGGCTACCTGTTTTGTTATAAAATATAATTGCTGATTGAATTCAGTAGCTTGAGCTGCAGGACTGAGTTCAGCAGTTACTGTTTTAGCCTCTTCGTTGATGGAAGATTCACTGCTTAGGTACAGATGCTGATTTTTGGCAACTGTATCAATAAGCTTTTGAGCTTCTTCTATTGTCTTTCTCATGTGTATAGATCCACCAGCTGAGTGGTCTAAAAAAATCTGAGCTCTTTCTGTAAGCCTATAGTAGAAGATGTCTAACTGCACCCATTTTGAAAACATTTCAGAGGGGCATTTTCTTAGCATCTCTTTGTATCTCTCCCAGGCATCATAAAGAGATTCATTACCTCCTTGTTTGAAGCCTTGGATGCTCAGCCTTAGCTGTGTCATCCATTTTGGAGGAAAATAGTGATTCAGAAAATTTTCTGACAGCTATTTCCATGTCTTTATGTTGTCCTTAGGTTGGTTATTTAACCACCTCTTAGCTTAGTCTTTTACAACAAATGGAAACAGTAACAATCTGTAGACATCCTGATCTACTTCCTTATCATGTACTGTGTCAGCAATTTATAAAAATTGTGCCAGAAACTCTGAAGGTTCTTCCTGTAGAAGACCGAAATATTGGAAACTTTACTGTACCATGATAATGAGCTGATGATTCAACTCAAAACTACTAACTCAAATGGAAGGTATACATATACTACTCCCATATGAAGTAGTAGTGAGGTTAGCATATGACCCCAGAGTCCTTCTGGACTGTTCATTTCCACTTAGGTCCATGATGGAGAAAGGGAGATGACGTGGATTTATTTTATTTATTTTATTATATAAGAATAATAATTTTTGAAATAATAAAATAAAATAAAATAAAAATTAAAATAAAATAATAATAAAAAGATTTTGAAAATATAAAAAAATTTTGAAAAAATGACGAGAGAAAGCTTAAAAATAGTTAGAAAAAGATATTTTTTAATTTTGAATTTTATGATGAAAGAGAAAAACACACAAAAGACACAAGCCATAAAATTTTTAGATCTAATGTTCCTTGTTTTCAAAAATTTTGGAGGGAAAATACCAAGGAATACCAAACTTAAAAAAATTTAAGATCAAAACACAAAGAATACTCAAGAATACTTTGAAGATTCACAAGAACAATAAGAACAAAAGAAAGAACACAAAACTTAAAATTTTTTTGAAAACCAAAATAAATTTTCGAAAATTAAAGAAAATTAACAAGAGAACACCAAACTTAAATTTTGGCACAAGATTCAATCAAAGAAAAATTATTTTTGAAAAAGATTTTTAAAAAAAAGATACCCAATTACCAAGAACATAAACCAACGCTCTAGCCAATTGAGCTATAAACGTAACGTGTTTTAAAGACGTATTTTTAATAAATAAAAATAATTTTTTGAAAACTAATATTTTGAAAATGCACAAGGAAAATACGAAAAACACACAGAATAGGAAAAACCAAATATCAAACAAGAAAATTTGACAAGAACAATTTGAAGATCAAGGAAAAATAAGGAACATGCAATTCAAAAATTGAAAGACAAAGAAAAGTAAAAATTAATAAAAAAATAATATTTTTTTTTAAATTTTTTTTTTAGAAGGGATAATAAAAGATGCAATTCTAGTGAAAAAAGACAATTTTTTCCTTATCTAAGAAACAAGATTCACCGTCAGTTGTTCAAACTCAAACAATCCCCGGCAACGGCACCAAAAACTTGGTGCACGAAATTAGAAATCACAATTCTTCACAACTTCGCACAACTAACCAGCAAGTGCACTGGGTCGTCCAAGTAATACGTTACGTAAGTAAGGGTCGAATCCCACGGAGATTGTTGGCTTGAAGCAAGCCATGGTTATCCTGTAACTCTTAGTCAAGATATAATATCAATAATGATTCTTAGTTTTAATTGTAAAAAGTGAAAGGGCATAAAATAAATAATTGTTACGCAATATTGGAGAATATGTTGGAATTTTGGAGATGCTTTTGTCCTCTGAATTCCTGCAACATAATGCTTTCTCACTTTCATACATGCAAGGCTCCTTCCATGGCAAGCTACATGTAAGGCATCACCGTTGTCAATGGCTACTTCCCATCCTCTCAATGAAAATGGTCCAAATGCTCTGTCACAGCACGGATAATCATCTGTTGGTTCTCGATCATGTCGGAATAGGAACCATTGATCCTTTTGCGTCTGTCACTACGCCCAACACTCGCGAGTTTGAAGCTCGTCACAGTCATCCAATCCTTGAGTCCTACTTGGAATACCACAGACAAGGTTTAGACTTTCTGGATTCTCAAGGATGCTGCCAATGGATTCTAGCTTATACCACTAAGATTCTGATTAGGGAATCTAAGAGATACTCATTCAATCTAATGTAGAACAGAGTGGTTGTCAGGCACACGTTCATGGATTGAGAATAGTGATTGAGAATAGTGATGAGTGTCATAGATTGAGATAGGAACAAGCGTGTTTGAATGAAAAATAGAAATAATTGCATTAATTCATCGAGACGCTGCAGAGCTCCTCACCCCCAACAATAGAGTTTAGAGACTCATCCCGTCAAAAAGTATAAAGTTCAGATCTAAAAATGTCATGAGATACAAAACAAGTCTCTAAAAGTTGTTTAAATACTAAACTAGTAACCTAGGTTTACAGAAAATGAGTAAACTAAGATGGATAGTGCAGAAATCCACTTCTGGGGCCCACTTGGTGTGTGCTGGGGCTGAGACTTAAGCTTCTCACGTGCCTGGGCTGTTTCTGGAGTTAAACGCCAAGTTGTAACCTGTTTCTGGCGTTCAACTCCAACTTGCAACCTGTTTTTGGCGCTGAACGCCAGAATGCAACATGGAAATGGTGCTGAACGCCAGTTTACGTCGTCTATCTTCGCGCAAAGTATGGACTATTATGTTTTGCTGGAAAGCCCTGGATGTCTACTTTCTAACCCAATTGAGAGCATGCCAATTGGACTTCTGTTGCTCCAAAAAGTCCATTCCGAGTGCAAGGAGGTCAGAATCTAATAGCATCAGCAGTCCTTTTTCAGCCTGAATCAAATTTTTGCTCAGCTCCCTCAATTTTAGCCAGAAAATACCTAAAATCACATAAAAACACACAAACTCATAGTAAATTCCAGAAATATAATTTTGCCTAAAAACTAATAAAAATATACTAAAAACTAACTAATACACACTAAAATCTACATGAAATTACCCCCAAAAAGCGTATAAAATATCCGCTCATCAATCCCACAGAGATTGAATGATTGAGCAATTTTAGTTAGGTGATGAATTTAGTCAAGCAAATAGTTGATCATTTGAGTGAATTTTGATTAATAGAAGCTAAATTGCATGTAAATGAAAGAGAGAGAGGAAATTGACAGAATCTGAAGTGCAGAAAGGGTAAATTGCAAGTAACTTAAAGAACAAGAAAGTAAAAGAGCTGAAACTTAAATTGCAAGAAAAGTAAATTCCAGAAACTTAAAGTGTAAGAAATGTAAATTTGCTAAATCTAAATTGCTAAGAATTGTAAATTGCTTGAAGAGTAAAAGGATTTGGGTACTGCGATTCAAAATTTAACAAGAAATTGCAAGTTAAAGAAGATCAGAGAGCTCTGAGATGAAGAAATTCAGCTCAGTAGCCAACAGAATTGTAAAATTTCTTGAAGAATAAAAAACAGCAAGAAAACTTGAATCACTTATAAAATCCTAAGGAGGAATTGAAGATTGAAGAAGAGAAATGAGATTAGAAAGCAGATCTAGATCTCAATTGCTCTCTTGATCAAACAGAAAAGTATTTACTGAAGAAGAAAATGAAAACAGAAAACTAAACTCAGATCCAATTCTTAGAACAATTGAGACGAATAATGAAAGATGATTCCCATATTTAGAATCAATGGAGCTCTTCAATTTCAATTCAAAATCCAAGAACAGACAGTAGAAGTTGCAGAAGAAAAGAAAATGAAAACAGAAAGCAAGATCCAATTCCCAAATCCCAAATTCAAAGATAAATTAAAAGTGAAAACTGAAAATGAGCTCAAAAAGGTCCTTTAATAATTGAATTAACTCCTATTTATACATTTTCTATTTTTGATCTTCAAAGCTTGGAGTGGGCCTTTTGGTTTTTGGATTTGAAGAGAGATGGGTCTGGTTGGCCTTGGTTCAATTGAGTTGGAGGCATGGGTCAGCTCCCAGGGGAGCACTCTGATTGGTATAGTGAACACAATGTTCACTCTTTGTTGGTGAGCCTTGGCTGCAATTGCTCCTTGGCCTAGCGTTCACTTTGTGAACGTTCTGTAGCGCTTTGTTTTTCTTGATGAGGCACGAAAAAGTGAGTAAAAGAGATCGCTACGCTTGAATCTTTGAGCGCTACTCCTTGCCTTTGCTCGGTTCCCCTCTTCGAGCGCTACGTTACACCTTTGGAGCACTCCTTTTGTTGCTTGGCCTTGTGTGCCTTGCTTTCAAGCCTTGTCAATCCACGAAGAAGGTAGGGAATGTGAGCGTAGTGCTCACAATTCCAAACGCTACCCTTTGCTTATTTTGGTTCTGAGCCTTGTGTCACGAAAAAGTGAAAAAAAGGGAGCGCTACGTTCAATGTTTTGAACGCTGGCCTTGGCTTGCTTTTGTTGAGCGCCATGCTTTATTTTCATGAGTCACGCTTTTCAATGCATGGCCTAAGCTCCAAAGCGTGTCCAAACTTTAAAAGTGTGCCAAAATTTCCTTTTTCCACCATTTCTTCACCTAGAAGCAACCAAATAACTAATCAAAGTCCCACCAAACTCACTAGATCTTTGCATCATCAATAAAATCAATTAATTCTAGTATAAAACCTATGATTTTGTGCAAAATAGATGATGTCTGATTGATTCACATAATCATGAAAATCCACTCTAATTACTTACTTATGGTGCAAGAAAGTGCATAAAATCTAATGAAACTAATGAAAATGCTTGTAAAACTAGCATAAGATGACTTGTCATCACTTCCCGACAACCATAACAAAGACAGTAATTAAGTGGTTCGACAGTTTGCGTCTACATCCATCACGAGTTTTGACGACTTAGCCAAAAAATTTCTTGCCAGATTCTCCATCCAGAAGGACAAAGCCAAACACGCCCCGAGCCTATTAGGGATCAAGCCCAGAGATCGGGAGAGTCTTCGCAACTTCATGAAAAGATTCAACAAAGCGTGTCTGGACATACAAAGTCTGCCAACAGAAGCAGCTATCATGGGTCTCATCAATGACCTACGAGAAGGACCTTTTAGTCACTCTATATCAAAGAAGCATCCAACATCTCTGAATGAGGTACAAGAACGGGCCGAAAAGTACATTAACATGGAGAAAAAATCTCGACTAGGAGAAAACTCAAAATCTGGATTCTCCTATCCCCCTCGGGACAGGGACAAGGAGTCCAAGAAAAAAGAGGATCAACTCGGGGAGAAGCCTAGAAAATACCACAGTTACACCCCTCTTCGGGTGTCTCTTGTGGATGTTTACCGAGAAATATGCAACACTGAGAAGATCCCACAACCTCACCCAATCAAAAGTAAAAAAGAAGGAAGAAATCGGACAGAGTACTACATGTACCACCAAATCTACGGACATCCTACTAATGAGTGTTTCGACCTAAAAAATGTCATAGAGAAATTGGCAAGACAAGGGCGATTAGATCAGTACTTAGCTAGTAAAGCGGATGAACCAAGAAAAAAAGAAGGGACGAAGAGGTCAGACGAGCTGAACGACCACCTCACACCCCGGAGAAACATGTCCATATGATAAATGGAGGATTCGCAGGAGGAGGGATCTCTAAATCATCTCGCAAAAGACACCATAAAGAAGTATATCACGTCGAGGAAGGAGAGAGGTCATCCGACCTCCCCACTATTACCTTTACCCAAGAAGACGCAACAGGCATCATCCCGGGACATGATGATCCCGTGGTCATTGCTATTATATTGGCCAATGCTAATCTCCACCGAATACTGGTAGACCAAGAAAGCTCCGTGGATATCCTGTTTGAAACTGCCTTTGACAAACTCGGCCTACAAGATAAAGAGCTCAGAGCATATCCAAACAGCTTGTTCGGACTGGGAGACAGCCTAATCCAACCACTTGGATACATCTCACTACACACGACCTTTGGGAAGGGAACTCGGTCAAGGACACTCAACGTATACTACATCGTAGTTGAAGTGAGCTCAGCTTACAACTCCCTAATAGGTCAGACAACACTGAATCAACTTATGGCAGTAGTTTCCACCCCACACCTATGCATGAAGTTCCCAACTTCAGAAGGGATCGCCACCATAAAAGGAGACCAAAAGATCATGCGACGCTGTTACAATGAAAGTCTGACCCTTAAAGGCAAAGGAGAGGAAGTCAACACTATCGAATTTGGGCCAGTTCGAGCTCACGAGAAACTCCGCTGATGAGCGGATAATTTATACGCTTTTTGGCATTGTTTTTAGTATGTTTTTAGTATATTTTAGTTAGTTTTTAGTATACTTTTAGTAGTTTTTAGTTAAAATTCACTTTTCTGGACTTTACTATGAGTTTGTGTGTTTTTCTATGATTTCAGGTATTTTCTGGCTGAAATTGAGGGTCCTGAGCAAAAATCTGATTCAGAGGCTGAAAAGGACTGCAGATGCTGTTCGATTCTGACCTCCCTGCACTCGAAGTGGATTTTCTGGAGCTACAGAACCCCAATTGGCGCGCTCTCAACGGCGTTGGAAAGTAGACATCCTGGGCTTTCCAGCAATGTATAATAGTTCATACTTTGCACGAGATTTGATGGCCCAAACCGGCGTTAGAAATCAGCTTCAGAATTCCCAGCGTTTAACGCTGGAACTGGCATAAAAATTGGAGTTAAACGCCCAAACTGGCATGAAAGCTGGCGTTTAACTCCAGAAAAAGTCTCTACACATGAAAGCTTCAATGCTCAGCCCAAGCACACACTAAGTGGACCCAGAAGTGCATTTTTACGTCATTTACTCATTTCTGTATACCCTAGGTTACTAGTTCACTATTAATAGGATCTTTTGACATTGTATCGGTACCTCATGACACTTTACACGTTTCTTTGTGTATCTTCCACGGCATGAGTCTCTAAACCCCATGGTTGGGGGTGAGGAGCTCTTCTGTGTCTTGATGGATTAATGCAATTACTATTGTTTTTCATTCAATTACGCTTGCTTCCATTCTAAGATATCACTTGTTCTTAAACCGGATGAATGTGATGATCCGTGACACTCATCATCATTCTCAACTATGAACGTGTGCCTGACAACCACCTCTGTTTTACCTTAGATTAAGTAGATATCTCTTGGATTCTTTAATCAGAATCTTCGTGGTATAAGCTAGAACTGATGGCGGCATTCAAAAGAATCTGGAAGGTCTAAACCTTGTCTGTGGTATTCTGAGTAGGATTCAATGATTGAATGACTGTGACGAGCTTCAAACTCCTGATAGCCACTGACAACAATGAAACCCTTGCATACAGCTTGCCATGGAAGGAGCCTTGCGTGCTTGAAGAAGAAGACAGTAGGAAAGCAAAGATTCAGAAGATGGAGCATCTCCAAAACCTCAACCTGTTCCCCATTACTGCAAAACAAGTACTTATTTCATGTTCTTTTACTTTTCACAATCAACCTTGATAATTATTGATATCCTGACTAAGATTTACAAGATAACCATAGCTTGCTTCAAGCCGACAATCTCCGTGGGATCGACCCTTACTCACGTAAGGTATTACTTGGACGACCCAGTGCACTTGCTGGTTAGTTGTGCGGGGTTGCAAAAGTGTGATTGCAATTTCGTGCACCATCCACCCAGAGCCTGAAGGCGAGACTGAAGAAGTCTAGATCGGTGATTCCCGGGATAAAACAACAAATATCATGGTAACCGTAGAAAGAGACTTGAAGGAGCCTCTGATACAATTTCTAAAAGATAATGCCGACCTCTTTGTATGGAAGGCCGCGGACATGCCGGGCATAGATCCCAAGCTAATGTGCCACAAACTGGCAGTATACCCATGATCTCGGCCAGTACAGCAGAAACGTAGGAGGCTCAAACCAAAAAGGTCCCAAGCTGTGGAAGAGCAGGTACAAGCCTTGCTGGAGGCAGGATTCAGAAGAGAGGTCAAGTACCCACTATGGCTAGCTAACGTTGTCTTGGTAAAAAAGTCAAATGGGATGTGCGGATGTGCACTTACTACACTGAACTCAATAAAGCCTGTCAAAAAGATCCCTACCCACTCCCAAGTTTAGATACTCTAGTAGATGCTTCTTTTGGATACAAATACCTCTCCTTAATGGATGCTAACTCGGGTTACAATCAATTCCTGATGTATCCACTGGACCAAGAAAAGACCTCATTCCTAACCCCAAAGACAAATTACTGCTATATAGTCATGCCAGTTGGGCTAAAAAACGCAGGAGCTACCTACCAAAGATTGATGAACAAAGTCTTTGCAGACCATATTGGAAAACTAATGGAGGTGTATGTGGACGACATGCTGGTAAAAACACAAAGTGAGGAATCATTACTGTCCGACCTCACTAAAGTATTCGGATCCATAAGAAAGCATGGTATGCGATTCAACCCCATAAAGTGCGCCTTTGCGGTAGACGCTGGCAAATTCCTAGGCTTCATGCTCACACAAAAAGGAATTAAGGCGAATCCAGATAAATGTCGGGCCATACTCGACATGAAAAGTCTGACCTGTGTCAAAGAGGTACAACAGCTCAACGAAAGACTGAAAGCCCTATCCAGGTTTCT
>NC_029781.3:33795317-33808677 GCF_000817695.3 Arachis duranensis
GAAAGAGGTTTGAATGGATGACAGAGTGTGAGCAAGCTTTCCAAGATCTCAAAAAATTCCTGGGACAACCACCTGTTCTTACCCGACCATGGGAAGGAGAAACACTCGTATTATACCTCGCAGTAGGGAATTGGTCAATAGCCTCAGCACTAGTCAGAGAAGGCGAAGGCGGGCAACAACCCATCTACTTTATCAGTAAAGCTCTACAAGGGACTGAAATAAACTATCAAAAGATAGAAAAGTTCGCGTACGCCCTTATACTCACTTCTCGACGACTTTGCCCGTATTTTCAAGCTCACACAATCAAGGTTCGGACTAACCAGCCCATAGAAGGCATCCTACTGAAGACAGATTTAGCTGGAAGAATCCTGCAGTGGGCAGTCGAGTTATCCGAATTTGATCTTCAATATGAAGCTCGGATAGCCATCAAATCACAGTATCTGGCTGACTTCATTGCCGAGTACACTGATACTCCGGGAATTCCTGTGAAATGGAATCTTTACCTGGACGACTCTTCAAACAAAAGCGGGAGTGGCGCAGATGTGATAATAGAAAGTGATTAGGGAACCCAAATCGAGCTTTCACTAATGTTCAAATTCCCTGCTTTGAATAATCAAGCTGAATATAAAGAGCATTACTGGCTGGTTTGACGCTGGCTAAGGAGGTAGTAGTTCAAAAGCTTTCCATCTTTAGCAGTTCACAAGTAGTTACCTCACAAATAGAAGGGAGCTACCAAGCTTAGGACCACACCATGAAAAAGTATATGGACAAGACCAGAGAACCGCTCGGACAACTCGGGGAATATGAGGTCCACTATATACGTCGGGAACAAATTGCTAGAGCTGATGCACTCTTAAAACTAGCCAACACCAAACCAGGAGGCAATAACAGAAACCTAATCTAGGAAACATTGCAAAGCCCATCGATCTCAAAGGAAGAAAAGGTTTTAGCCATATCAGGTCAGGATCAAGGGTGGATGACCACTACAATCAACTACCTCAAGTCAGAGACACTCCCCTCAGATAAGAAGGAGGCAAAGAAGCTAATACGAGAAGCACAATACTATACCATAATGGATGGCCCCTTATATAGGAGAGGGATCTCAACACCCCTCCTAAAATTCATACCGACTTCCAATATAAGGGAAGTCCTGGAAGAAGTACACAACGGCATATGTGGCAACCATCTCGGGGCGCGAGCTCTCTCCAAAAAGATACTCCGTGCTGGATTCTTCTGGCCGACCTTGCAAAAAGAAGCGACAGAGTTCATCAACACATGCCCACCATGTCAGAAGCATGCTAACTTCCACGTCGCCCCACTATAGGAGCTCATCAGTGTAACGTCACCTTGGCTGTTTGCAAAATGGGGGCTCGACCTCCTCAGACCTCTCCTTCAGGGGTCGGGACAAGTCAAGTTCCTCATTGTAGGGGTAGACTACTTCACAAAATGGATTGAGGCAGAACCCCTAGCTAATGCCACCTCTCAAAGAAGTCAGAAATTTCTATACAGGAACATTATTACAAGGTTCGGGTCCCTTACTCCATCACTACAGATAGTTGCACCCAATTTACTGACACATTTTTCATGAACTTTATGGCTGACTTAAAAATAAAGCACCAATTCACATCCGTAGAACACCCACAAGCCAACGGACAGGCAGAAGCTGTCAATAAAGTCATATTGGCTGGGTTAAAACAGAGATTACAGGACACAAAGGGAGCTTGGGCTAAAGAGCTTCCACAAGTCCTATGGGCATATCGGACAACTCTGCACTCCACCACAAGAGAACCACTCTTCTGACTTACTTATGGAATGGAGGCAATGATCCCAGTAGAGATCAAAGAAGGATCCCCCAGAACGATCCTCTATAATGAAAAGGCCAACTCCCAATTTCAAAGGGAAGAACTTGACCTACTTCTAGAAGTCCGAGAAAGAGCTCGGATCAGAGAGGAAGCACTAAAGCGTCGAATGGCTTCAAGGTATAACCAGAAGGTAGTCCAGAGAAGTTTCTTCAACAATGATCTCATCCTAATCCAAAATGACATCAGAGCAGGTCGATCAGGAGAAGGGAAGCTAGCAGCTAACTAGAAAGGACCTTACCGAGACGTAAAAGTATTGGGAAAGGGCTACTACAAGGTGTCCGACCTTGATGGGCGAGAGCTACCAAGGTCCTGGCATGCCTGTAACCTAAAAAAGTACTATAGTTAGAAAGTGATAAAGATCTTAGGTCAAGGTGCACTCTTTTTCCTGAAAATATTTTTTAATGAGGCGCCAGGCCAAGGTCTACAAGGTTTCCCGACTTAGAAGGGTAAGCACTCATATGTATATATTCTTGTCTACATGACTACTTTTCTATTTGAATAAAGTTTTTCAGATTCCCCACAAAGTTTTTTTTTTTACCAAGACGCATTAATCTGGGCGCAAGAATTCATCGCCCGATCACAACAAGGTTGGCAAGATGAAAACCAAATTCACCACCCGATTACAACAAGGTTGGCAAAGATGAAAGCAATAAAAACAGATTAATGCAAGAAATTATAAAAAGTAATCCATAGAAAGAGGCCTGAAGAGGTCTGATAAAAAATGGAATACTAAAAATAACTTAAGAATGACCGACAAGAAGAAGTTGGCCCCAACCGATCAATGCAAAAAGTTATAAAAAGTAATCCATAGAAAGAGGCCTGACGAGGTCTGATTAAAAATGGACTAATAAAAATAACTTAAGAAGAATCCATAAGAAAAGTCGGACCAACAGAAAGCGTGCGCTAAAAGGGGCACTGCTCCGCCCGAAAAGCCACAACTCCACGATAAAGGCTATTAAAATTGTTTAGACTAACTAAAAAAGGTTCTATGAGAACACTAAAAAGTTGTCAGACAAATTAGCCCCAAGGACTGTAACAACCCCAATTTTTTGAGTACGTGAGATCTTTTTTGAAAGTATGAATTTCTCCGGAAGATCAGTAAGGGGAGAACCTCTGTTCTATCATCAAGCATCTCATTCCTCATTGTCATTGTATCATCCGTAAGCTAGAACCTCTTTTGAGGCAAGCTCGATAATGAATCACGATGAACCTAGTTTTTGAACCGTATCAGTTAGGAGTTTTGATTCTGGTTTCCGTAAATAGTCTCAGTTTGACGAACCGGACTCGATTCATGAGAGAAGAGAGATAATAGTATAATGTTATCATTATATTAGTATTAGAAGATGGTTGAATGATATTATAAAGTTACCTGGTCTATTTTAGTTAAAAACAGGAAATCGGTTTAATCGGGTTCACAGTTTACTGGTGTAGCTTAACACACTACAAGAAAATAGAACATTTGTAACAAAAATTTTGTAAGAAATTTAAAATTGTTACAAAAATTATTTTTTTGTAACAAAAAGTAGTGATTGTTACATAATAATAATATTTTGTAACAACAATATAATTTGTTACAAAACGTTTTGTTATTTTGTAACGATTTGATTTTCTTTTTACAAATTATATTGGCTTTTGTAACAAACCGGTGTTTTGTTGCAAAGTTTTATAATATTTTGTAACAAAAGATGAAGTTGTTGCAAAAGTTCAAAATATTTTGTAACAAAATATCCATTTGTTTCAAAAACTCTAATTATTTTGTAACAAAAAATTAATTTGTCACAAAATTCAATACTGTTTGTAACAAGTTATTTGTTTGTCACAAAATGTAAGAATTTTCGTAACTAAAAAATTATTTTAAAATATTAAAATCTTTAAGATAATTTTATTTTGATTTAAAAATTTAATTTTTAAAATATTATTTGTATTAATTAATTATTTTTTATAAAAAAATTCAAGATTAAATGATTAATTTTTAACAATGGTATATATAATGACTAATTTTTAGTGTGCTCACTTTTACTGTCTCCACGACTCTACTTCTCACTCTCAAGGTAAGACAAAATCACTCACTGGGTCACTGGTGCACGAAATTGTGATCTCTAACAATGGCATTCAACTTGGTATGCGCATCTACTAACTCAGCACTTTCTTCACAACTCCGCACAACTTGGTATTTCGATCATGTCGGAATAGAATCCATTGATCATTTTGTGTTTGTCATCACGCCCAACAATCGCGAGTTTGAAGCTCGTCATAGCCATTCGATCCTTGAATTTTACTCGGAATACCACAGACAAGGTTTAGACTTTCCAGATTCTCAAGAGTGGCCGCCAAAGGGTTCTAGCTTATACCACGAAGATTCTGGTTAAGGAATCCAATAGATACTCGCTCTTTCTAAGGTAGAACAGAAGTGGTTGTCAATCACGCGTTCATAGGTGAGAATGATTATGAGTGTCACGGATCATCACATCCATCATGTTGAAGTGCAACAAATATCTTAGAATAGGAATAAACTGAATTGAATAGAAAATAGTAGTAATTGCATTAGAACTCGAGGTACAGCAGAGCTCCACACCCTTAATCTATGGTGTGTAGAAACTCCACCGTTGAAAATACATAAGTGATGGTGGTCCAGGCATGGCCGAATAGCCAGCCCCCAAAATGTGATCAAAAGACCGAATGGTCAAAAGACTAGACGTCCAAAGATATTTAATACAATAGTAAAATGTCCTATTTATACTAGATTATCTACTAGGGTTTATAGAAATAAGTAATTGATGCAGAAATCCACTTTCGGGGCCCACTTGGTGTGTGCTTGGGTTGAGCTTGAGCTTTACACGTACAGAGGCTTCTCTTGGAGTTAAACGCCAAGTTGTAACGTGTTTTTGGCATTTAACTCTGGTTTGTGACGTGTTTCTGGCGTTTGACTCTAGAATGCAGCATGGAACTGACATTGAACGCCGATTTGCGTCATCTAATCTCGAATAAAGTATGGAATATTATATATTTCTGAAAATCTCTAGATGTCTAATTTCCAACACTGTTAAGAGCGCGCCATTTGGAGTTTTGTAGCTCCAGAAAATTAATTTCGAGTGCATGGAGGTCAGAATCCAACAGCATCAGCAGTCCATTGTCAGCCTTTTATCAAAGTTTTGCTCAGGTCCCTCAATTTCAGCCAAGAAATACCTTAAATCACTGAAAAACACACAAACTCATAGTAAAGTCCAGAAATGTGAATTTAGCATAAAAACTAATGAAAACATCCCTAAAAGTAGCTAGATCCTACTAAAAATTACCTAAAAACAATGACAAAAAGCGTATAAATTATCCGCTCATCAGTCACCCTCCTCTTACTTAAAATAAATTGATAACAAATATTTTTTTGTTTCATTACCACTCTAAAATTTAACGTATTTTTACATTTAAATAAATTTTTAAAAAACTTTTTTAAAAACAAAGTATGGAATTCTAGTTTTATCCTTCTTTTTTCTAAAATTTTAAATCCACCATAACC
Organism: Arachis duranensis; assembly: GCF_000817695.3. Classification (NCBI taxonomy): domain Eukaryota; kingdom Viridiplantae; phylum Streptophyta; class Magnoliopsida; order Fabales; family Fabaceae; genus Arachis; species Arachis duranensis. The sequence continues at coordinate 33,800,694 of NC_029781.3, forward strand.
CAACACTCGTTATTAAACCTTTAAAATTTTGGTTGTTAAAAAATAAATAATAAATTATTTATGATTTATTATAAATAATTCATGATTTTATTTTCAAATTATTATTTATCAAAAAGTAATTAAATCAAAGTAATGAGATTTCATAAATCTCAATTTATCTAAAAATATCTAATTTTACATTCTTTTAAAACAAACCCTAATTATCAAATTAAAAATCCTAATCCTAATTTTACCCCAACTCATCCCACATTTACTCACTCACCTTCACTCACCCTAACTCTAAACCCTCCCAGCCGCCACACCACCAAGTCCCCAAATGCACACTAAAAACACAAAAATACACATACACAGCAAGAAAAAGGGAAGAACGGAGAGGGAAAGAAAGGAAAAGAAAGGGAAAAGGTAGAATCAGAGAGCAAGAGAAAAAGAGGGGGAAGAGGGTGGACGGCGCCAGCGGGCACTGCCGCCGCGCCATCGTGTTGCCATCAGGAAGGGGGAGACGTTGAGCGAGAGGAAGAGCTGCTCGATGAAGGAGTGTCGCTATGCCTCCATCGCTGCCGTCAGTTCGTGTTCTACTGTCGTCAAGGGAAGCCACCGCTTAGTCGTCTTCATCTCGAGCGGGTCATTTACAGCTTCCACCACCGTCGCATCTCCCGTCACAGACGACGTTGAGGACGCGCAGCAGAGACAAAGGCATGGAGGGAGAAAGACCGAGGAAGAAGGAGGAGGCGCTGTTCGTGCTGTTGCGCCTAGTCGCCGTTCGTGGAGTTACCGTCGTCGCCGCTGTTAGGGGTTGCATCACTGAGCCCTTGTCGCCAGAAAATAGCGTTGCCTCACCGGGATCCACTGCCGGTAAGGGCGTTCTCTCCTCTGATTTTGATTTCCTTTTATTATGATTTTTAAAATTTTCAAGCCTTAGGTTTTTATTTATTTAATTTTGATTGTAAATTGTGTTTACTTGCTGAAACTTGCAAATCACTTGTTCATTTTTTGTTCTGATTTCTTGTTTATTATGATTTTTAAAATTTTCAAGCTTTAGTTTTTAATTTATTTAATTATGTTTGTAAATTGTGTTTACTTGTTGAAACTTGCAAATTCTTTGTTCTGATTCCCTAGGATTTTTTTAGGTTTGTTTGTAAATTCTGATTTATTTGTTGGAATTCGTTGTTATGGTTCTAATTTTGAAAACAATGTAAAAATTGAGGCACGACCCTGTTATCCTACTTTAAAGGTTGAGATTAAAATAAGTTAATAATATTTCAAACAAGTTTCTGCACATGTTATAAGTTACAAATTTCTTTGATTTCCATTTTGAAGGTTAGTTAGGCCAAGAGTGTAATGATTATCCAATATAACTTAGTTTGTTGTCTAGTAATCACATATCTCTAGCCTATATTGGATTATATCTTTCTCTTTGTTAAGTGGTGTTTGTTATGGTATTTAATGAAACAAGTAAATTAAAATTTGAAACAGAAGAAGTAGAAGAGAATAGGAAAAACGGATCGTATTGTTGCTTTCTTTAGAAAACAAATGATTGGTACAATAGCAATATATAGAACTTGCTATTAGTATTCACAAAATTTGAATGGTACTAACAGAAAGATACAAGGAGATTTGGTTAAGATTCTAGAATGGGGTCTTGCTGGCATATGCTGGATATGCATTTCGTCTTAAGTAATGTGTGTAAAAATTTAAGTACCGAACTAGAACAAGTACTAAAAATCATTCTTATTACAATAGATGCTAATATAATGGCTGCATAGAAATCTGAACAAGTACTAAAAAATCATAAATGGATAGCTCTATAGTAATGGAAATCAAACAATATTAGTTACAGCTACAAAGTAAAACTTGCCTCCATTTTGTGAGTTGGATAGGATTGTACATTTCCCGCAACATTCCTTGTTGATGGGCCATGTGGACTCCCTATAGATGGCAATGAAAATCATGAGAAGAATGATGAGATGAAATCTGGGAACTGTAAAACATCAACATATCAGCACAAATGAGTAAAAAGAAGAAGTTCCTTGTAATCACTTGGTGTATAATAATCTATACTGCATAGTATTGAAAAAGGTTTAAATTTTAAATAATTGGATTAAGTGTGAAAGGAAAAGGTCTGAACATAAAAATTGTTTGTTTTGCATGTGTGTGTGTGTAGTGTGTAAATCGTAAGGTATGTATGTTGCCAATCTCAAAGGAAATTGGTATAATTTACCAAAAAAGTTACTCATAGGTGAAAGATTAATTTGGCTCAAACCAATTTCAACTAAAACTATTCCTACAAATTTATACACGCATTACTTAATGGAAGCTTGCATTAATTTGGTTGTGTATTGGCTGGGAAATAAATTGTGAATTGGTTGTTTTTGTTGGAACTGTAAACAGTGGAAATATTCAAGTTTTAGGGGAGGGTCTGCCAAAATTTTCTAAACATTTTGGATAAAACTTAATGAAAAAAATTATAATTAGTGTTATATCTTGTTTCTAATTTTTTGTTTTGTTTTTTTTTTATTTACAGGAGTGCTGAAATGGTGAGCACATGCTATCTTGAGGGCTCAAGAATATTTTGATTTATAGAGACACTAATCTATGTTAGAACTTTTAACTTTTGGTTGAACTTGTGCAAGACATATAACTTGTAGAACTAATCAATGTATTCACTAATGTTATTTTGTTTTAAACCAATTTTAGCCAAATGAGGTATGTTTGAATAATGTATGTTTTTACATATTATATAAATGTAGACTTGCTTAGTAAAATAGTTAATATATTAGTTAATTTAAAAAATAATTTAGTAAATTATGCATGCAATTTATATTAAAAAAATTGTTACAAAATAATTATTTTTCTTTTGTAACTAAAGAAAAAAAATGTTACAAAATAAGTTATATTTTGTAACAAAATTTTATGATAGGAAAAAATAGATTGTCACAATAAATATCTTGAAGATCAAAATTTGTTACCACTTTTGTAATGACTTCCGGTTTTTTGTATCAGAAAAATTTGTTACAAAATATCACTTTGAACTATAACAGTTCCATTTTTTATTACAAAAACTTTTTGTAACGGGACATACTGCAACGGTCCCTTTTTTTGTTACAAAATCCTTTTGTTTCAAAATTTCGATTTTCTGTAACAATATTTTTTGTTACAAATATTGCTTTTTCTTGTAGTGGCACCAACACTCTCTAATAACTTTAGCAATGCTAAGCCTTCATCATACATGTTCTATTCTCATATTAAATATGTTACTAGTGTCATTTATGCTAGTAGCTCAGAAAAGAATTTTTAGAGATATTTTTACAAGTGTTCCGATACATCTAGTTTTAGTAGTTATACACCTGAGATATTTTAATATTATTTTAACCCACCTCCAAGCCAACCAATCAAAACTCACCCTACACCCCCAAAACCCCCAAGGGTGCCTCATTTGCTCATTGTGGTTGAAAATCATGAAGAGAAAAAGGAGAGAAAATTTCGTAGTTCCAAATCTTCAAAGCTTGATTTCTGCCGAACAAAAACTCAAATCAAAATTCCAATTCGACCAAAATGATCCTCTCTTCTTTCTCTACATAATCATATGACGTATCAAGGCTGGAATCAAGGTGAGTTGGCTGCACCATCTCCCTTTTGCTTTGGTTTCAAGGAAACATGCTTAAACATGTGTTTTCATGATGTTCTTCCTTAGAAATCATGCTTAACTTGACTTGAGGGCCAAGAAACGTTAATTTCCAGCAAGTATAAGATGAGATATACCTTCCTAACGTGCTGAGAGTGACTTGGTCAGTTGAGGGTTTGTGGATTTAAAGTTGCTCTTGATGTGATTTAGGAGGAAAAAGTGCTTAAGGACCACCTGAAAGTATAACCGAATTTGGAGCAGCAAAACCAGGTACGGTTTGACGAAATTAATCTTGATTGATTGTGTTTCAGTTGTGTGATTCTTGTTGAAATTTTGGTGAAATTTTGATGAAATCTGATGAAATTCAAGCTATGAGTTTATGTTCTTGGAGTTACCGGAAAACAAAACCCTAACCCTTAAATTTGGGTTCAATTTGTGTTAAAATCAAGTAGAAAGGATGCGGTTTTGGTGGCTGCTAATTTATTTTGAATTATGGTAAAAATCGGTTGCTGAAAAGATTGAAAAACGGGTGAAAACAGAGAAAGAATCTGAAAATTTTACGAAGAACACTTTGAGTGTGGTGAAGAACATTGAAGAACACCTTTTAGATCTTAAAAAGGGTAAGGTTGTAATTATTTTGGTGTTTGAGGGGTTATTTTGTAATTTCTAAAAGTTAGGGTGGTTAAAGTTACGGGTGGTAAAAACTGAATTTTACCACCTTTAAAGGTAAAGGTAAGGTAATTTTTGAAAATTTAATAATAAAATAAAAAATACTAATAAAATATTAAATAATAATATTTAATTAAAAATAGAAAGACAACTTTAAGCGCAAAATCTCATAATTACCTTCATAAAGCACTTAGGGAGTGGTAATAACATATTAGTGAGGCAAAGATAAAGGAAAGATAAAAAGTTAAAAAAGAGATAAAAATCGAAGAAAAAGTCTGTAAAGTTTTAATGATAGAAAACAACAGAGATTAGTGAACAAACTAGGAGCAACATAGTTAGTTCTTGAGTTACGCTTATGGTTAGGTATTATATGAAAAGTTAAACTGTTTCAGTATAGACTTAATGAACCTATACTTGGGACAGGCTAACTATTCATACCGAAATTTACATAAGCTTTAAATACATATGTTAAGTAGAGAAATCATACCAGAATAAAGAAACACAGAGAACAGAGTAAACGGAGTAGAGTAAAGAGATGCAGAGAAAAGAGAAACCAAAACAGAGTAAAGAGATATAAGGAGAGAAGAGTAATGTGATAAAGAAAATATATAACAAGCAGAGGGCATGTTGAAAGGTCATTTGTTGCATTAAGGCAACTCCAGAGTTATTTGTATGATCGTCTACTGCACCGAAGCAGTCAGATAGTTGGTGGTACTACAACTGAGAGTGCTTTCCTAGGATACCTTGCTATAATGCTTTGCTGTAAGACAGAGGTTGCTTACAGAGGTATCGAGATCAGTGTGCTCCTGTAAGACAGAGGTTGCTTACAGAGAGAGTGTTGTTGCTCCTGTATGACAGAGGTTGGATACAGTGAGTGTGTTGTTGCTCCTATAAGACAGAGGTTGCTTACAGTGAGTGTGTTGGGCGTATATCGGCTAATAAGTGCCACCCTGCAAGACAAAGGTTGCTTGCAGGGGATACCCTACAAGACAAAGGTTGCTTTCAGTGGGTATTGCCAACAGGAAAGCCTTATCCAGAAGTTGCTGGGTAACGTCGGGAACGGGTATGTAACCGACAGATGAGCTCATTACCTGTACTAGGGCTAGACATGCATCGTATTTGGTTGCGCATTTCCTTTGTTATGATTGTTGTTGGAATGTTTGCTTTATTTGTTTGTATTCTATTCACTGTGTCTGTGTTTTGTTTACTTGTATTCTTTTGTTTGTGTTTTGCTTTCTGTTTTCTCTATTTTCTTTAATTATCTGTGTCTTCTGTTTACGACTTCACTGTATTCTGCTATTTATCGGCTAAACAACACAGAATTAATGAACGTAACTAATAACCTCGGCCCTACTAAGAAATCCCCAGTTCTTACCCCTTATCTCTCCCTTCCCCCTCAGATGGAAGTAAGAGTACCCTTCCGTAGTTCGTTGATGATCGTTTTACAAAGAAGATTCCGCTCTAGGTTGTCTTCTGAGTCTAGAGTGAATCTCGTTCTCTGTTTATATGTATATACTGTGAGACCAGCCAACGTTTGCACCCTGTTCATATGCAAACTTTAACCTAAATCCTATTTATGAGACTCCTTTTATACGGCTATATGATGAAGTACCAGCGAGACGTCATATCACAACGTATGATCATGCAGATGGGTAGTAGACGATCTTCCACCTTTTGATGGCGTTCCACCTGACTTGAGTTTTGAAGACTTAGAATATACTTTTCCTCACTTTAGTAGTTTAGAGGGACTAGGTAAGTATAGAGTCTAGGCTAGCCTAGGCGCCAGGTTAGTTTATATGTATGTATGTGTATATAGATATTATTTAGCTATATCTAGGTGTGTTCTAACTAAAAGTCTATACTCTAAAAAAATGCTAGATCACTGAATGTTGTTAACTACTTGACATGTATTTATGTGTGGTTGTTTATAACTGTTTTATCTGTTTTTATTTGTAAATTGATTATGAATGATTCTGTTTATTAATCCAAACGTTTTCAAAAAAAGTACCTCGCAAAATAATTACGCTTTTAACAACGAATCAGGCTCATATAATAGATAATAGATAATAATTAGGAAGACAAGTTGGTAGCGCTCAGTTTCTAGTATGATCATAACGTACCGGAAATTGCGTCATTACAAGGACCACCTCGACCAAGCTGAAAGTGGACAAAATAAGAAGCGATCAAAAGAGATCGGACAGCAAAGTGCCAAGACTCTACAAAGACTCGCAAAAATTGCAAAAGTGCAATCAACATATCAAAGAAACACAGCTATTATAACAAAAACATTAAAGACTCAGGATGCCACCTGAAAGTCGGCCTCAAGAGTTCAAAGTGTTTCGTTTTCCCAAAATAAAGTTGCTAAGAAAAGCAACTAAATGTCAAAAGAAGTCACACCATACAAAAGATACGAAAATTAAAAGAGTTCAAAAGCCCACAAGCCGGGCTATACAAATACATAAGAAATTACAAAGGGTCCAAGGTCTCCTCGATAGTAGCATCCTGAGTCAAAGGGGGAGGAATGGTCTTCAAATAGGTCGCATCCATAGTTCCATCCTCCCGATTTAAAATTTGAACATCAGGATCAAATCCGGAATGGCTGACCTCAGCTGTAGGGGTTAAAGAAGCTATAGCAGCAGAAGCTTTGACTGGCGGCATAGGGGGAGGACCTTCCTCTTCATCATCATCTGGGGTAGGAACAATCTTGCCATCCTCCATGATGTTGTCCAAACAAAAAATAGTCAGGTTGAGCTCGAGGGCAAGAACTCAAACCTGGGCTTTCAAGTTCTCATAAGCATTAGTCACACTACTCACAAGATGGCCCTGAAGCTCAGCATAATCACTGGTGCACGAAATTGTGATCACTACTTTTCACAAATCAATTAATCCCCGGTGATGAACCCAAAAACTTGGTGTTCAATACCATGGCATAAACACAACTTCGCACAACTAACCAGCAAGTGTACTGGGTCGTCCAAGTAATAAACCTTACGCGAGTAAGGGTCGATCCCACAGAGATTGTTGGTATGAAGCAAGCTATGGTCACCTTGTAAATCTTAGTCAGGAAAACTCAAATGGATATGGGTGATATACGAATAAAACATAAAGATAAAGATAGAGATACTTATGTAATTCATTGGTGGGAATTTCAGATAAGCGTATGAAGATGCTTGGTCCCTTCCGTCTCTCTACTTTCCTACTGTCTTCATCCAATCTTTCTTACTCCTTTCCATGGCAAGCTGTATGCAAGGGTTTCACCGTTGTCAGTGGCTACCTCCCATCCTCTAAGTGGAAATGTTCAACGCACCCTATCACGGCACGGCTATCCATCTGTCGGTTCTCAATCAGGCCAGAATAAAATCCAGTGATTCTTTTGCGTCTGTCACTAACGCCCCGCCCTCAGGAGTTTGAAGCTCGTCACAGTCATTCAATCATTGAATCCTACTCAGAATACCNNNNTATCTTGGAATGGAAGCAAGCATGATTGAATGAAAAACAGTAGTAATTGCATTAATCCATCAAGACACAGCAGAGCTCCTCACCCCCAACCATGCGGTTTAGAGACTCATACTGTAAAAGGTATACAAAGAAATGTGTAAAGTGTCATGAGGAACAGATACAATGTCAAAAGATCCTATTAATAGTAAACTAGTAACCTAGGGTATACAGAAATGAGTAAATGACGTAAAAATC
>NC_029781.3:33808784-33809213 GCF_000817695.3 Arachis duranensis
GACCTTTTCTGGAGTTAAACGCCAGCTTTTATGCCAGTTTGGGCGTTTAACTCCAAGTTTTATGCCAGTTCCAGCGTTAAACGCTGGAATTTCTGAGGTTGTTTTGCCACACCGGTTTGGGCCATCAAATCTCGGGTAAAGTATGGACTATCATATATTGCTGGAAAGCCCAGGATGTCTACTTTCCAACGCCATTGAGAGCGCGCCAATTGGGCTTCTATAGCTCCAGAAAATCCACTTCGAGTGCAGGGAGATCAGAATCCAACAGCATCTGTAGTCCTTTTCAGTCTCTGAATCAGATTTTTGCTCAGGACCCTCAATTTCAGCCAGAAAATACCTGAAATCACAGAAAAACACACAAACTCATAGTAAAGTCCAGAAAAGTGAATTTTAACTAAAAACTAATAAAAATATACTAAAAACTAACTA
>NC_029781.3:33809775-33811759 GCF_000817695.3 Arachis duranensis
CTCTACAGAGATTTGTGCCTTAGCTTCTCTGAGTTTTCGCTTCAAGGTCCTTTCAGGTTCAGGATCAGCCTCAACAAGAATGCTTTTGTCTTTGCTTCTGCTCATATGAAAGAGAAGAAAACAAGGAAATATGGAATCCTCTATGTCACAGTATAGAGATTCCTTAAGGTGTCAGAGGAAAATAGAAGGCAAAAGTAAAAAATTCGAACTTATAAAGAAAGATGGAGTTCGAATTGTGCATTAAAGAATAGTGTTAGTCCATAAATAGAAGGATGTCAGAAGAGGGGAAGAAATTTTCGAAAATTAAGTAAAAGATTTTTAAAACATTTTGAAAAACTTTAATTGATTTTCGAAAACCATGATTGAGAAAGAAGTGAAGTGATTTTTTTTGAAGAAGATTTTGAAATTAGAAATCAAAAAGATTTGATTGAAAACTATTTTGAAAAAGATGTGGTTAAGAAGATATGATTAGTTTTAAAAAGATGTGATTGAGAAGATATGATTTGAAAAACATTTTAAAAAGATTTGATTTTGAAAATTAATGACTTGGCTATCAAGAAAAGATATGATTCAAACATTAGACCTTTCTCAACAGAAAAGGTAACATACTTGAAATGTTGAATCAAATCATTAACTGACAGCAAGTATCCTTAAAAATAGAAAGAAATTGAATTTGAAAAAGATTTGATTGAATAGATTGATTTGAAAAAGATTTGATTTTGAAAAATATTGAAAACTTGAAAAAAAATTTGAATTGAAAACAGAATCTTCCCTCTTGTGCCATCCTGGCGTTAAACGCCCAGAATGGTGCACATTCTGGCGTTTAACGCCCAAAACTCTACCCTTTTGGGCGTTAAACGCCCAGCCAGGCAGCCTGGCTGGCGTTTAAACGCCAGTCTGTCTTCCTCACTGGGCGTTTTGAACGCCCAGCTTTTTCTATGTAATTCCTCTGCAGTATGTTCTGAATCTTCAATTCTCTGTATTATTGACTTGAAAAGACACAAATTAAAAATATTTTTGGATTTTTAATAGTGAGGAATAATCAAAATGCAACTAAAATCAAATAAACAATGCATGCAGATACCAAACTTAACAGTTTGTATACTACTGACACTAACAAAATGAGAATGCATATGAGACATATAAACACTCAAGTCAATAGAATTCAAAGATCAGAGCAATGAAATCATCAAGAACAACTTGAAGATTAATGAAGACACATGCATAAATGCAAGAAGAATAGAAACATGCAATTGACACCAAACTTAAAATGAGACACTAGACTCAAACAAGAAATATTTTTGGATTTTATGATTTTGTAATTTTTTTGTTCTTTTTCGAAAATTAAGTGAAAAGGAAAATAAAGGTATCAAAATTCTTAATGAGAATTCCAGGAATCATGCAATGTTAGTCTAAAGCTTCAGTCTAAAGAAATTAGACATGGCTAGCCAAGCTTCAGCAGAACATTGCATTCAAGAGCTAAATTGATGAAGATCAATCAGCCTTGGTGATGATAAGAACATCACCTTGAAACACTAGAATCCATTCTTAAGAACTATGAAAAAAAATACCTAATCTAAGCAACAAGATGAATCGTCAGTTGTCTAAACTCAACAATCCCCGGCAACGACGCCAAAAACTTGGTGCACGAAATTGTGATCACTACTTTTCACAAATCAATTAATCCCCGGTGATGAACCCAAAAACTTGGTGTTCAATACCATGGCATAAACACAACTTCGCACAACTAACCAGCAAGTGCACTGGGTCGTCCAAGTAATAAACCTTACGCGAGTAAGGGTCGATCCCACAGAGATTGTTGGTATGAAGCAAGCTATGGTCACCTTGTAAATCTCAGTCAGGCAAACTCAAATGGGTATGGTGATGTACGAATAAAACATAAAGATAAAGATAGAGATACTTATGTAATTCATTGGTGGGAATTTCAGATAAGCGTATGAAGATGCTTGGTCCCTTCCGTCTC
>NC_029781.3:33812595-33815506 GCF_000817695.3 Arachis duranensis
GTGCCAGTTCTGGCGTTTAACGCTGGGAATTCTGATGGTGACTTTGAACGCCGGTTTGGGCCATCAAATCTTGGGCAAAGTATGGACTATCATATATTGCTGGAAAGCCCAGGATGTCTACTTTCCAACGCCGTTGAGAGCGCGCCAATTGGGCTTCTGTAGCTCCAGAAAATCCACTTCGAGTGCAGGGAGGTCAGAATCCAACAGCATCTGCAGTCCTTTTTAGTCTCTGAATCAGATTTTTGCTCAGGTCCCTCAATTTCAGCCAAAAAATACCTGAAATCACAGAAAAACACACAAACTCATAGTAAAGTCCAGAAAAGTGAATTTTAACTAAAAACTAATAAAAATATACTAAAAACTAACTAGATCATACTAAAAACATACTAAAAACAATGCCAAAAAGCGTACAATTTATCCGCTCATCAATCACCATGGGTAGACTCGAGCCTCTCCCTGGCCTCCAGTAACTTACCATAAGTACGAGTATAGCTCTCCTTGTATTTTGCCTTCGACTCGTCAGTAGGGTTTGCGGCAGCCTCCGCAGTCGTAGCTCGGGATTTCTCCTTCTCCAAGTTGAGCTCCAGCTTAACTACCTTAGCGTCAAGCTCGTCCTTCAGACCCTTGATTTTATTAAAATCGGACATGGCATCCTTCATAAAGGCTTTCGTTGCAAGGACTGGAGAATCTTGGATAGTAGGGAACAAAGTCGCACCCATGTGAGCCATCCGAACACTACACCTAGTGATAAAATCTTGGTGGTGAAGGATAGACACATCATCAATAGGAAGTCGACCATAAGGAGCAATTTAGTTATCAAAAAACCCCACGGCATCAAAATCAGGGGCATCCAAGTCATAAGGATCAACAGTCTTATGTTTTTTAGGAGGAGAACCAGCAGTAGGAGAAGAGGAAGCACCAGAAGTTGGTTGGAGAGGATCAGAGGAAACCACACGAACTTAGGAAGTCAGAAGGATCTTCTTCGGTCCTGAAGTACCCAAGGTTGGCTTCTTAGGAGGAACCTGAGAAGATCCTTCCCTAGAAGCCCTTGCCGAGATGTTTTGAGCAGTTGTTGCTTTCTTGGCCCAATTAAAGGCCTTCATGGATTCTGTTGTCTTCACCATCTCTGAAAAAGAAAGCAACAAAATCAAGTTGCAAGTAAGAAAGGGATAGATTGGCAAACAAACAAAGAAATAAAGAAAAGCTGAAAAGAAGTCGGCAACTACCCAATTCAGCCTGAAGAAGGGATGGATCTCCTAGAAACTTTTTCATGTCAAGATGGGGAGGCTCTCCCCAATTTTCCTCTACACATGCACAAAGCCTACTCGACCTCGTCTAGACTTTCCCAAGAATACATAGCCACTACCACATTCTTTTGCCAGTACAAGGGGATGGTAGGTTCATTATTTTCATCCAAAAAGAAGGGCCGAGCTTCCTCAACAGCTCGGACCTTGAAATAGTAATTCTTAAAATCCCTAAAGGACTCGTCATACATAGAGAATACTTTCTTTCCTTGGGTAGCTCAGAAAGAAATCCAGGAAGCCTTCTTCTTAGCTACCCCAGGCTTTGTCAACACAAAAAGATAAAGGAAGACAGTTTGAGTATGTCGAATGTCTAGTTCCTCACACAACAACTAGAAGATCTTTATGAAACCCCATGAATTCGGATGGAGCTTAGAGGGAGCCACGTTGTAGAACTACAACAGCTTGGTCTGAAAAGGGGTAAAAGGAATGGTAATGTTCAACTGACTAAAGAAGTAGTCATAAGCATAGAAAAAGGTCGTTCCCCTTGAGTCAAAGGAGGAAAACTAACCCTCTCCTCAGGATCGGGTGACACCAGCTCATAATTTTTCTCCTGGTCCCTAGTACTACAAATCCTATGGTGCCTCCTAAGTCGTACACAGTACTCAGGGTCAGCAACAGTAACAGACATCAAAACAATGGAGCCCAGCCTGTCAGACATGCCATCCGGGACCTTAGTAGACATCTCAACAATATTTTTGCGGGAGGACATGGGTCAACTATTTCTACAGTAAGAAAAAGAAGAATTGGGTTACTACCAAGCAACTCGGGCAATGATGAGCGGATAATTTGTACGCTTTTTGGCATTGTTTTTAGTATGTTTTTGGTATGATCTAGTTAGTTTTTAGTATATTTTTATTAGTTTTTAGTTAAAATTCACTTTTCTGGACTTTACTATGAGTTTGTGTGTTTTTCTGTGATTTCAGGTATTTTCTGACTGAAATTGAGGGACCTGAGCAAAAATCTGATTCAGAGACCAAAAAAAAGGACTGCAGATGCTGTTGGATTCTGACCTCCCTGCACTCGAAGTGGATTTTCTGGAACTACAGAAGCCCAATTGGTGCGCTCTCAACGGCGTTGGAAAGTAGACATCCTGGGCTTTCCATCAATATATGATAGTCCATACTTTGCCCAAGATTTGATGGCCCAAACCGGCATTCAAAGTCACCCTCAGAATTTCCAGCGTTAAACGCCGGAACTAGCATAAAAATTGGAGTTAAACGCCCAAACTGGCACAAAAGCTGGCGTTTAACTCCAAAAAGAGTCTCTACACAAAAATGCTTCAATGCTCAGCCCAAGCACACATCTGTGGGCCTGGAAGTGGATTTTTATGTCATTTACTCATCTCTGTACACCCTAGGCTACTAGTTCTCTATAAGTAGGACTTTTTACTATTGTATTCTCATCTTTTGATCTTTGAATCTTTTTGATCACTTTAGATCTCTAGGTCAGATCTGGGTAGCTATCTTCATTTTATGCTATCTTAGATCATTGGGAGGCTGGCCATTCGGCCATGCCTAGACCCTGTACTTATGTATTTTCAACGGTGGAGTTTCTACACACCATAGATTAAGGTGTGGAGCTCTGCTGTACCTCGAGTATTAATGCAA
>NC_029781.3:33815716-33816205 GCF_000817695.3 Arachis duranensis
TGATTGCACGATGCATGGTTGATTGCCTGACAACCGAGTGCTCGTCTGACAAACGAGCCAGCCATTCTGTGAGATCAGAGTCTTCGTGGTATAGGCTAGAACTGATGGCGGCATTCAAGAGAATCCGGAAGGTCTAACCTTGTCTGTGGTATTCTGAGTAGGATTCAATGATTGAATGACTGTGATGTGCTTCAAACTCCTAGCAGGCGGGGTGTTAGTGACAGACGCAAAAGAATCAATGGATTTTATTCCAGCCTGACCGAGAACCGACAGATGATTACCCATGCTGTGACAGAGCATAGGCAGTGTTTTCACTGAGAGGATGGGAGGTAGCCATTGACAACGGTGAAACCCTACATAAGCTTGCCATGGAAAGGAGTAAGAAGGATTGGATGAAGACAGTAGGAAAGCAGAGAGACGGAAGGAACACAGCATCTCCATACGCTTATCTGAAATTCCCACCAATGAACTGCATAAGTATCTCTATCT
>NC_029781.3:33819001-33819723 GCF_000817695.3 Arachis duranensis
AAAATATTGACTCAACAAGTCAATATGATTTCTCAAAGTCTGTCTGGAATGCAAAATGCACCAAGCAGTACTAAGGAGGCTTCATCTGAGGAAGTAGCTTATGATCCTGACAATCCTTCAATGGAAGAGGTGAATTACATGGGAGAACCCTATGGAAACACCTATAATCCTTCATGGAGAAATCATCCAAATTTTTCATGGAAGGATCAACAGAGACCTCAACAAGGTTTCAATAACAATAATGGTGGAAGAAACAAGTTTAGCAATAGCAAGCCTTTTCCATCATCTTCTCAGCAACAGACAGAGAGTTCTAAGTAGAATAACTCTGACTTAGCAACCATGGTCTCTGATCTAATCAAAACCACTCATAGTTTCATGACTGAAACAAGGTCCTCCATTCGAAATTTGGAAGGACAAGTGGGTCAGCTGAGCAAGAAAATTACTGAGCTCCCTCCTAGTACTCTTCCAAGCAATACAGAAGAAAATCCAAAAGGAGAGTGCAAGGCCATCAACATGGCCGAATTTCGGGAGCAGGAAGAGGCAGTGAACGCCACTGAGGAAGGCCTCACTGGGCGTCCACTGGCCTCCAATGAGTTCCCTAATGAGGAACCATGGGAATCTGAGGCTCAAACTGAGACCATAGAGAATCCATTGGACTTACTTCTGCCATTCATGAGCTCTGATGAGTATTCTTCCTCTGAAGAGGATGAGTATGTCACTGA
>NC_029781.3:33819800-33820056 GCF_000817695.3 Arachis duranensis
AGCTGCAAAAATCTCACTAGAGATGGCAGACAACTCAAGAAAACAAGCTTATGGACTTGTAGAGGATGTTCTGGTCAAAGTTGAAGACCATTACATCCCTACTGATTTCATAGTCCTAGAGACTGTGAAGTGCATGGATGAGTCCATCATCCTTGGCAGACCCTTCCTAGCCACTGCAAAGGCTGTGATTGACGTTGATAGAGGAGAGTTGATCATTCAAGTGAATGAAGAATCCTTGGTGTTTAAGGCCCAAGGA
>NC_029781.3:33820328-33821547 GCF_000817695.3 Arachis duranensis
ACTTGTTGGGAGGCAACCCAATGTTATATTCTAACTATTTTATTTTGTTATTTTATCTTTTTTTTGTAGGTTGATGATCATGAGAAGTCACAAAATCAATGAAAAAAGCAAAAACAGAATGAAAAACAGGAAGAAAAACAGCACACCCTGGAGGACGCACTTACTGGCGTTTAAACGCCAGTGAGGTTAGCAGATGGGCGTTTAACGCCCAGTCTGGCACCATTCTGGGCGTTTAACGCCAGAAAGGGGCACCAGACTGGCGTTAAACGCCAGAAATGGGCAAGAAGCTGGCGTTAAACGCCAGAAATGGGCACCAGCCCGGCGTTTAACGCCAAAATTGGCACAAACGAGATTTTGCTTACCACTTGGTGCAGGGATGACTTTTCCTTGACACCTCAGGATCTGTGGACCCCACAGGATCCCCACCTACCCTACCACTCTCTCTCTCTTCTTCACCCATTCACCAATCACCTCAACACCTCTTCCCCAAAAACCCCTCACCTATCAAACCCCATCTTTCTCTTCACCACTCACATCCATCCTTCATAAAACCCCACCTACCTCACCATTCAGATTCAAACCACTTTCCCACCCAAACCCACCCTCAAATGGCCGAACCCTACCCTCCCCCTCTCCTATATAAACCCTCCTTCACTCCTTCATTTTCACACACCTTAAACACCATTTCTTTCCCCTTTGGCCGAATACATAGCCATTCCCTTTCTCCTCATTTCTTCTTCTTCTACTCTCTTCTTTCTTAATTTGCTCGAGGACGAGCAAACCTTTTAAGTTTGGTGTGGTAAAAGCATTGCTTTTTGTTTTTCCATAACCATTTATGGCATCCAAAGCCGGAGAAACCTCTAGAAAGAGGAAAGGGAAGACAAAGGCTTCCACCTCTGAGTCATAGGAGATAGAAAGATTCATCTCTAGGGTGCATCAAGACCACTTTTATGAAGTTGTGGCCTTGAAGAAGGTGATCCCCGAGGTCCCTTTTTCACTCAAAAAGGGTGAATATCCGGAGATCCGACATGAGATCCGAAGAAGAGGTTGGGAAGTCCTTACCAACCCCATTCAACAAGTCGGAATCTTGATGGTTCAAGAGTTCTATGCCAATGCATGGATCACCAAGAACCATGACCAAAGTATGAACCCGAATCCAAAGAATTATCTTACCATGGTTCAGGGGAAATACTTGGATTTTAGTCCGGAAAATGTAAGG